>NW_005357451.1:1600622-1606307 GCF_000412655.1 Myotis brandtii | reverse complement strand
CTGCCCCCTGGTGGTCAGTGCACTTCCATATGGGGAGTGCCACTCAGCCAGAAGCTGGCTCATGGCTGGCCAGCGCAGTGGTGATGGCAGGAGCCTCTCCCACCTCGGTGGCAGCACTAAGAATGTACAACTAACGGTTTAGGCCCAATCCCTTGGGGGCCTAAGCCTTTAGTCAGACATCCCCCGAGGGCTCCCTGGCTGCCAGAAGGATGTCTAACTTCAAGCTTAGGCCTGATCCCTCGGGGAGTGGGCCTAAGTCAACAGGTGGACATCCCCCAAGGGGTCCTGGACTGCAAATGGGCGCAGGCCTGGCTGAGGGATTCCCCCCCCCCGCAGAGTACACAAATTTTTGTGTACCAGGCCTCTAGTGAAAATATAATCATACATATATTACAGGCTGAAAGATTGTTAACATGTTTTTCAAAATACAGTCATTAACAGTTATTGCTCAGGGAATAGGATATTATGGTGAGGGTCTATCATAGAGCTTTACCATCACTATGTACTAAAAAAAATACAATTCAAATTATTCTTATAGTGTTGCTATAGCTTTAGGATCATCACTGTGAACATAACTCACCATTATGATATACTAGAGATGCAGAGATCAAATAAATTTGAAATGTTTACAGATCTCCAGATACTGCTTGAATTGTCTTATTTTCCATGTCTTCCTCAAAGCTAAGTACAATTCCCCAGAGAAATTTGCTTAATTGAGAATTTAAAGTACTTGTGCCCTGGCCAGTGTGTCTCAATTGGGGGCATCATCCCATGCACTGAAAAGTTGCTGATTTGATTCCCAGTCAGAGCACATGCCCAGGTTCTGGGTTCAATCCCCAGTAGGGGGTGTGCAGGAGGCAGCTGATAGATGTTTCATTCTCACATATTTCTCTCTCTCTCTCTCTCTCTCTCTCTCTCTCTCTCAAAATCAATTTTTAAAATCTTTAAAAAATAAAAAATAGTCATTTTTCAGTTAATCTTGGTTTGGCTACCAGTATATCATAACTAAGCATTTCCTATAACCTCCACAGAAGGAGGGAGACAAATACCATGTCTACTGTGACCAGAAACAGTTTATAATGATGGATAGGCACTCTACAATCCATGGTAATTGTGAACTTGTGAATTTATTTGCAAAATGGAATAAAGAATGTATTAATTAAGTGAATGATCATGGGTAATCCCCCTCCTGCAAAAATGTTATTTCAATGGGAAAATCTCACAATTGCAACTGATTTTCAAATTTCAGTTTTGTATTCTCTATTATATATTTTCCATTCATCATGTGTATTGGTTTTGCTCTATTTGTTCTGCTTTTGTGTCAATGCAATGCAAAAATGTAATAACCAAAACATCACTCCCAAGGAATAGGTTGCTCTATTCTAAGGATAATATTTGTTTTATACATGAATACATAAAAGAGAAAAATGAACTAGTGAGCTACTGAGGTACTCTTCTTGTATGTTTATAGTTTAATTTGTTTTTTTCTCCTCTTTATTTTTTATCTTATTAAATTACATTTCTATGTTGATTGATTCCTATAATTTGTACATAATGCTTTATTCAAGTTTCTGCTAATACTTTCCAAAACAATTATCTTTTTTTTGAAGAAGATCTGAATCTATATTATTTTTCCATAGGTGAAAGAAAAATTTACCCAATAAATAAGAAACCAAAGCTTTGAAAGGGTAAGTGTCAAAAGCAAATTAGACCTCTGATGACATGAACTCCAAGAAAAATCAAATATAATACTTCTTCTATGAATTTGTAATTGCATGCTAGAAAGCAAAGTATAAGATAAACATTTTTCTGTTTGTTTTTCACTTTCATAGAAACTCCATCCTTATATACTTTTAGATGGTCACATTTTGCTGACATTTACAAACATTTCATGTTGGTCTTACATGGGTCACATCAATCATCTATACAGTTTCAATGACACTTTGTTAAATAAACTGTCATGAAAGATTTATAGAGAATTTGATAAAAGTAAAGAAGATGTAGTTTAGCTTTTAAAGATGCATTACCCCTTTTCTGAAGTGTAATATCACTTCTAAAACACCATTAAGCTTTACTAGCAATAAGTAAAGGAGGAAAAATCCCTTTCTTCCACACTTGTATTTGCATAACATTCTCCTCCTGCAAACATAGGAGGTAAGCATGGAAAGGAGAACTCCCCTAGCCACTACCAGCACCAATCCTTGGATTTAATGGTTGTGCGTTGATCCCATTTTAAGAATCATTACATGTAAGTCAACAGCATTCAGAGTTTATTCACTAGAATAATTAAATAAATGAGTCCTTAATCCATTCATGCAAACAAGTGCTTCCCACAAACACTTGAGTCTTTGTGTTCTGAATAGGGTAGTATATGATGACAAAGATGACACAATTATTCCTCACACATTGTTGAGGCATTCAAGTGGAAGAGGGTTACTAAAAAGCTACAGTGGAATTCATAGATTTTTTTTAATGTGGGTAATTATAGTATGAGACTATTTAAATTCAATCTTAAGCTAGCAGCTGCCATAAGCACCTGGGTAGTTATTTATGTTGTTTGTTTTTCCATGAAATTAAAAATAGGTGTTAATTTGAAGTAGATTTGTAAAGAATCACTCAGTCTCTAGCAATTTGTGCAAGGCAAGCAATAATGAGGTCATATTACAATCATGTTCACAATTACATACCTTGTTGTGGGAGAGTAGGCAATAGGATTTTTATAATATCATGGATCTCATTTTTTTTCAGTTTACGTGTAGCTTTGTTGAAAAGTACTAAATTGGAATATAATTTTCCAAGTTGTGGCACCATTATAGTCCCCCCTGTAAAGTTTCCTTGCTTAGTGCTATACTTGCTGAAAGATCTAGGCTATTTCCTTTGCTAGGAGTTTTCAAGAGAATTTTAAAATCTTTCAGATCAATGAGTTATGTTGCCTGTTTTACAAGGATACATTCTGGTAGTTAATAGTTTATTATCTAAAAAATTGTGACTCATATTTAAAAGACCAACTACATATGTTAGGTCCTAAGAATGTAAGTACATAGTACAGTACGGTATCTTGCATAAGTTAAGTGCATACGACTTATTCAATATAAGGAAATCATTGGTTATATTTCTAAAGATGAAATTTGACCTGTAGTAAAATCAAATACATGTTTTAAAAATGAGCTCTGCTATAATAAAATTTAACTCCACAAATGGATAAAGTACACAAAGCATTCTTTATAAAAGAAAGCCCAGAGAAAACTTATATTTTAAACCTAGCATTCATAATTCATTCACACATAACAGTTTGAAAGGTAGTACTCTTATAGTGATAAAATCATATTCTATATAGAGATAATTGTGGAAATATTTTTCTATTTCAAAGGCCAAATTTCTCCTTTGATAATATTTATAAAATATTCTTACATGTTTTAATATCAAAATACATTTTTCTTAAATTTTTTTTAAGAAACCACAGTGATCTCTATCACCTTGTTTTTCAAGTGATAGCAAGCTGAGATTTTAAACTTATGATTCTCTTATTTTTAAATAACCAACTCTTCATTTCTTATGAAATCATAGTGCATTTGTAAAGGTTGTTTTTAAATAACTGAAAGGATACTCTCAAAAAGTATTTTAAAGAAACAGTTAAAATTCTTGCAAAAGTATAATTAACTCGTTTATAAATTGTATTCAAAAAGCATCCAAATGCATTCTAATGGTCTTTAAAAGTTTATACAACTTCTATAAAAGCTCTTCCAATCTGCAAGTTTACTTTCATATAGAAACCAGTTTTACTTGGGTAGAACATGTGTTAGAAAACAATTGGAAGAACAAAATTGCATGTAATTTTCATGTTTGAGTTGAAAATGTTTTTCTTTGGAATATTTACATGATTTGAAACCAACTGTTTATGATTAAAATCATCCCTCTTGTTTCTTCTATTTTAAAATAGTTTAAGCCCTGGGAAGGTGGGGGTGGGTTGGTGGGAAGCGATTAACCAAAGAATTTATATGCATATATGCATAACCCATGGACATATACAATAGTGTGGTGAAGTTCTGGTGTGTGGCATGGGTACAGGCTATAAGAGGTCAATGGGGGGTGGGGGATGGAGATAAATTTTAAAAAATCAGACAAAAAAACCAAAATAAAATAGTTCAAACACTTACATCATAAGTAATGCCTCTATATGGTAAATTTTGCCTTACATGCTTAACCCTTTTTCTTCAAATAAATCTGCATAATTTTTCCAATTATACTATATCTGGCTCTTTTTGTTGTAAATTCTTTGGTACGCACTCAAGTAGAAAACTAATTACAAATATTTTTATTAACACAAAGTGAATATTTATTGAAAACAAAAATGCTATATTATTTCATGACCACAATTTTCACTGTCAGCAGCCCTAAGATGACCTACTATTAGTTTCCTCTTAAGAATAAAACTGTATTATTTAGCATGCATTCAAAAAATGTCACAAGCAAGACAGTGAACTCTGTTGCTATATTTCTCCAGTCCATTATCTCCTTCATTAATCACATTCTATTAGGCGCTGACACTGGGTGAGCAGCTTTATTTCCAGATTGCGTGTTATCATTTCACATTTCTCACAGGGTCTTAATCTAGTCTTATTGAAAGACCTAAATTTTCTATCATGAATGTCAAATTGAAGAATAATTTTTGACTTGGAGCTTTGCCCAATATTTAGCATTTTAATGAAAATTTCATTATGTAAAATATGATGCAAAAAAAGCACAAACTATAAAATATGCCTGAAAGTAAGAAGAGATTGGGTGGTTCAATTATAAATTTAGACACAGAGATGGAGAAAAAAGCAATGATCAAGAAAGAGGTTCAAAAGCAAAATTTGTCTTAATTTTGCCATTCAAATTTTCAAGAGCAATCTAGAAAACATAGTGCTACATTAAGTGGAGTGTTTTGTTTAAATTTGACCAATGTGCTGTTTAATATTTCATAAATATTTGGGTAAGTATTTCCAGAGGATCTGGCAACCTCAAAACAAATAACAATGGGTAGAAAACTTTCACCCTTCTCTCTCCAGGTTAGTCCTTAAAGTGTTAGCTTTAGGATCTTTGCATTTTCTGCTCTCTTTGCCTAAGACATTCTTACCCAATATTTAGGTTTTATACCTATCATTTCACATAGGCTCCAATGCCACCTTACCATAAAAAACGTCCCTGACCACCCTAACTGAAAGAACATTCCAAAGTCATTTTCATTTGTTTCTCTGCCTTATTTTTCCCAATCTTATATAAGTTACTATTAGCCCGGTGCATGAAATTTGTGCACATTAAAAGGGAATTAATTGCCCTAACTGGTTTGGCTCACTGGATAGAGCATCGACCTTCGGACTCAAGGGTCCCAGGTTCGATTCCGGTCAAGGGCATGTACCTTGGTTGTGGCACATCCCCAGTGGGGAGTGTGCAGGAGGCAGCTGATCGATGTTTCTCTCTCATCGATGTTTCTAACTCTCTATCCCTCTCCATTCCTCTCTGTAAATATATTTTTTAAAAGGGAATTAATTAGCAGAGATATTTTAATATTGCTATTTGCCCTTTCTCTATAATAGAAGTGTGAGAGATGAAAGGAAATTAGTAAAATGTATATGAAAATAATATATAAATTTATTAATAAATAAACAGTAACAAAAGGATATAACAACAACAGAGGCATGA
>NW_005357451.1:1597906-1599563 GCF_000412655.1 Myotis brandtii | reverse complement strand
TCAGGTGCATGTAGTTGAGTAGGATTGAAACCCAGGAGAATGTTGTACAAATCTTGGTCACGCCCTTACTTTGCCTGGTAGCATCTGCTATAAAATAAAGGCACAGCTGTGGGCGTGGTCGCTGTCTCTCAGAGAAGCAGCGTCCCACCGAGACCTGGCTTTCATTCTCTTGTCTGTCTTTTCTAAGCCTTTCAGCTGCCCCCACTCAGGTTCATCCTTGGCCGTGCTGGCGTGGCACACTTTAGAAAGATAATGCCTCCATGCTCCCAGGGAGGGTTCCTGCCTCAAACCCCGCCTTTATAGGAAACAGCTCCAGGAAACAGCTCAGGGGAGGGGGCAGCCGTTGCCAAGACAATCCCTGCAGGACTGACTTCCTTCCGTTTGGTCGTGGCGGTTGTGGTCATGATGAACACCACCCATGGTTTTTATATAAGTAGATCATATGGACCTAATCAGGCAAGATACTACTACAGGAAAGAATAACCTATAACCTCATGGATATGGGCTGAAATAATTTCTTTCCCCAATTTTATGTATCTTCTTGTGTACCAGGCACTGTTATAAGAAATTTTAAAATGACTCATTTAATTTTTAAAATTGCCTTAGTGATACTGAATATTTTCCATATGTTTACTGGCCATCTATATGTCTTCTTTGGAGAAGTGTCTATTAAGATCCTTTGCCCATTTCTTAATAGGGGTTGTTTGTCTTCTTGGTCTTAAGCTGTATAAGTACTTTATATATTTTAGAAATCAACCCCTTATCGGATGTATCATTGTCAAATATGTTCTCCTATTCAGTAGGTTCCCTTTCCATTTTTTGATGGCTTTTTTTGCAATGTAAAGGTTTTTTTAGTTTGATGTAGTCCCATTTCTTTATTCTTTCCTTTGTTTCCCTATCCCTACAAAGATATTGCTATAAAAAATGTCTGAAATATTACTGCCTATGTTTTCTTCTAGGAGTTTTCTTCTGTGAGTTTGCGACTTACATTTAAGTCTTTAATCTATTTTGAGTTCATTCTTATCTCTGGTGTAAGTTGGTGGTCTAGTTTCATTTTATTGCATGTATATGTTCAATTTTCCCAGCACCATTTATTGAAAAGACAGTCTTTACCCCGTTGTATGTTCTAGCTTCCTTTGTGAAATATTAACTGACCATAAAAATGTGGGTTTATTTCTATGCTATTTGTTTTGTTCCTTTGATCCACATGTCTGTTCTTGTGACAATGCCATTCTGTTTTGATTACTATGGCCTTGTAACATAGTTTGATATCAGGTAGTGTGATTCCTCCAACTTTGTTTTTCTTTCTCAAGATTGCTGAGGTTATTTGGGGGGGGTTCATATACATTTTTTGGAATATCTGTTCTACACCTATGACATACGCTATTAGTATTTTAATAGGTATTGCATTGAATCTGTAGATTACTTTGCACAATATGGACATTTTATGAACACAGTTTATGCTTTCACTTAGTTGTATCTTCCTAATTATTTTCTTCAGTACCTTATAAAGTTCCGAGTACAGCGCTTTTACATCCTTGTTTAAATTTATTCCTAGCTACCTTTTTTTGTTGCAATAGTAAATGGTATTGTTTTCTTTTTTTGAATATATATTTTATTGATTTTTTACAGAGAGGAAGGGTGAGGAGAGAGTTAG
>NW_005357451.1:1594697-1597882 GCF_000412655.1 Myotis brandtii | reverse complement strand
GATCAGCTGCCTCCTGTACACTCCCCACTGGGGATGTGCCCGCAACCAAGGTACATGCCCTTGACCGGAATCGAACCTGGGACCCTTCAATCCGCAAGCCGACGCTCCATCCACGGAGCCAAACCGGTTAGGACTGGGATTGTTTTCTTAATTTCTCTTTCTGACAGTTCATTATTGGTGTATAAAAATGCCACCAATTTTTGAATATTAATTCTGTATCTTGCTACTTTGTAGAATCCATTTACTAGATATAGTAGTTTTTTTTGAGGAGTCTTTAGTGTTTTCTATATACAGTGCCATGTGATCTACAAATAGTGAGTTTTACTTCATCCTTTCCAATTTGCATGTCTTTTACTTTTTCTTATAATCTGATTGCTGTGGTTGAGGATTTCCAGTACTATGTTGAATGAGAGTGGTGAAAGCTAACATCCCTGTTTTATCCTGTTTTTAGGGGAAATGGTTTTAGTTTTGCCCATTGGCTATAATGTTATCATATACGGCCTTTATTATGTTGAGGTATGATCCCTCCATCCCCACTTTTCTAAGAGTTTTTATCATAAATGCATGTTGGATTTTATCAAATGCTTTTTCTGCATCTATTGATATGGTCATGTGATTTTTATCCTCCCTTTTGTTTATGTGGTATATTACGTTTACATGGTTATAGATTTGGGAACATTAGCAATGTTGCATCCCCAGAATAAATCCCATTTGATCATGATGTATGATTTTTAATGCATTGTTCAATCCAGCTTTTTAATATTTTGTTGATGATCTTAACAACTATGTTCATTAGGGATATTGACCTATAATTGTCATTCTTTGTATTGTCTTTATCTGGTTTTGGAATTACCATATTGCTCACCTTGTAAAAACAGCTTGGAAGTCTTCCCTCTTCTTGAATTTTGATAAGGTTAGATGCTAGTTCCTCCTTATATATTTGGTAAAATTTTCCTGAGAAGACCCAGTCCAGGACTTTAGTTTAGTAAAAGTTTTTTTTATTATTATTATTACATCTTTGATTTCATTAGTTGTAATTGGTCTATTAAGATTTTCTAATTCTTTCTGAGTCTGTTTTGGAAAATTGTGTGTTTCTAGGTATTTATCCATTTCACCCAGGCTGTCCAATTTCTTGGCATATATTTGTTCACTAGGGGCCCAGTTCACGAATTTGTGCACCTTGAAAGGCACTGTGGGCTGTGAGGCTGTGGTGGGCACAGGGGTGGGTCTCTGACCATCCTCTACACCCACGCCCAACCCATCCTGCCACAGCCCCCAGTCCCCTGTCTGCTGGCCGCCCCGCTCCCGCTGCCTCTGCTCCCACATGCTGATGGCAGCCGGCCCAGCTCACACCCGCTGATGGCTCAGAGCTATTGGGGCTGGTGCAAGCAGTGGGTATGAGCAGGGTCAGCACCAGCAGCAGGTGCGAGTGCCTGGCAGGACCACAACTTGTGGGAGCAAAGAATTTTCAGTAACCACCAGAGGCTTGCCCAGATGACAGGGACCAGTGCCCCGCCTTGGTCTGGCACCCCATTCACCTGCTCCACCATCCCGCCGCAGCCAATGCCCACCATGTTCTGTGCTCTGCCGCCTTTACCAACACCCACCATGTTCCGCGTATGCCCCCTGGTGGTAAGCACAAATCATAGGGACTGGTTGTTCAGTTGTCTGGTTTTTCTGCTGTTCGGTCTATTTGCATATTAGGGTTAATGTGTGTGTGTGTGTGTGTGTGTGTGTGTGTGTGTGTGTGTGTATGATAGTATTTTCTTTTTTTCTTTTTTATTTTTTAAATATATTTTATTGGTTTTTTACAGAGAGGAAGGGAGAAGGATAGAGAGTTAGAAACATCGATGAGAGAGAAACATCGACCAGCTGCCTCCTGCACATCCCCTACTGGGGATGTGCCAGCAACCAAGGTACATGCCCTTGACCGGAATCGAACCTGGGACCCTTCAGTCCACAGGCCGACGCTCTATCCACTGAGCCAAACCAGTTTTGGCTGATAGTATTTTCTTACACTCCTTTGTAATTCTGTGGTGTAAGTTGTTATTTCTCTCCTTCATTTATGATTTTATTTATTTATTTAGGTCTTCCTTCTGTATTTCTTGATGAGTCTACATAAATATTTTCCAATATTGGTTATCTTTTCAAAGAACCAGCTCTTTTTTTAAATCTTTTGTATTGTTTTCCACTCTATGTGGTTTAATTTTGCTATAATCTTTATTATATATATTTGACTGAATCCTTTCACATTTTTTTCACCCAACCCCAAAAACCCATTCCTTCTGACAGCTGTCATTCTGTTCTATGTATTTATGCTTCTGTTTCTATTTTTGTTCATTCAATTCCACATGTGAGTAAGATTATATGGCATTTGTCTTTCTCTGACTGACTTATTTCACTTAGCATAATATTTGTTCACAGTTTTCCGTAGCATAATAATCTCCAGGTCCATCCATGCTTTTGGAAAAGGTAATATTTCCTTCTTTTTTATGGCTGAATAGTATTTCATTGTGTAAATATACTACAGCATTTTTTATCCACTCACCCACTAATTGGCACTTGATCTGTTTTGAGATCTTGGCTATTGTAAATAATGCTGCAATGAACACAGGGGTACATATATTCTTTCAACCAGGAGTTCTGGTATTCTTAGGATATATTCCCAGAAGTGGGATCACTGGGTCAACAGGCAGTTTCATTAGTAAATTTTGAGGAAACTTCACAGTAACTGCACTAGTCTGCATTCCCACCAACAGTGCATGAGTGTTCTCTTTTCTCCATGTCTTCACCAGCACTTGTTTGTTGATTTGTTCATGATAGCCATTCAGACAGGAGTGAGGTGATATTGTGGTTTTAATTTGCATCTCTCTGACGATCAGTAATACTGAACATCTTTTCATATATCTATTGGCAACCTGTATGCTCTTTGGAGAAGTGTCTAAGATCCTTTGCTCTTATTTTAATTGGGTTTCATGTTTTCTTGGTGTTGAGTTATTTACATATTTTAGAAATTAACCCCTTGTCAGATGTATCATTGGTGAATATGTTTTCCCATGCAGTGGGTTGCCTTCTCATTTTGTTGATGGTCTCTTTTGCTGGGCAAAAGCTTTTTAGTTTGAGGTAGTCCCATTTGTTTATTTTTCCTTTCTTTTCCTTGCCCCAGGAAATATATATATATATAT
>NW_005357451.1:1570829-1594687 GCF_000412655.1 Myotis brandtii | reverse complement strand
CCTAAGCAACTATTCAACCATTCGTCCAGTAGCTATGACACACACTGACCACTTGGGGGCAGATGCTCCAACTGGTAGGTTAGGTTGCTGGCTGTGGGTTAGCTTGCTGCTGAGGCTCTGTCAGCCCCAAATCTGGTTCACCCGCACCCTGGACCCAGAGACGAGGGATGAGGGAGCCTAGTTCCTAGCAAAATCGACTGTGGGTTAGCTTGCTGCAATACTAAAATAATTCTTCTAATTAATTTCTTTTCAATGTGCACGAATCTGTGCACTGGGCCACTAGTATATCATAAAAAATATTGCTAGAAGAGATGTCTGAGGTTTTTCCACTTATGCTTTTTTCTAGGAATGTTATGGTTTTGTGACTTATATTCCAGTCTTTTAAGCATTTGGAGTTTGTTCTTGTGTATGGTGTAAGTTGATGGTCTAGTTTCATTTTTTTGCATGTACCTTTTCAATTTTCCCAACACCATTTATTGAAGAGATTGCCTTTACATCATTCTATGTTCTTGCCTCCTTTTCCACATATTAATTGACCATAATGGCATGGGTTTATTTCTGGGCTATCTATTCTGTTTCATTGATCTATATGTCTGTTCTTATGCCAGTACCAGGCTGTTTTGATTATAATGGTCTTGCAGTACTGTTTGATATCAGGTAGTGTGATACCTCCAACGTTTTTCTTCTTTCTCAAGATTGCAGTAGCTACTAAAGGTCTTTGTGGTTCCATATAAATTCTTCTAGATCTATGAAATATGTCATTTTTATTTTAATAGGTATCACATTGAATCCATAGATTGCTTTGGCTGGTATGGACTTTTAATTATGTGAATTCTTCCTATCCATGAACATAGTGTATGCTTCCACTTATTTTATGTTTCTCAATTTTTTTCTTTAGTATCCTATAATTTTCCAAGTTTCAATATGATTTTAGAAAATTTATCACAACTAGAATAATTAATGATACCATTACAAGTTTAACTTTATGAGCTGTTTAAACAAGAGTATAAAGTCAAATGCATGACTAGTGCAAAATTCAAAACAGCCACTTTATCCTGGTGGGACAAATTATACAAGAAGTCTTGAGCAAATAATCTAATCATTCAGAGCCTTTAATTTGGAGAGACTGTACAAATGACCACTGGTATTATTCTCATTGCACTGTTATTATGTTTTTTTAATCATTATTGTTTTGAATATATTGTGATGTAATTGTATGGCATTCACAGTGACTTAATGCATTTAAATAATTCTATCATTTCTATCACTATACCGCTTATGCCAATCATCATATTCACATTCTATGTCTGACCTTACATGTTCTCAGATTCATTATTCTTTCATATAATTTCCAACTATGTATTATTAAAAATATGGTAATTAAATCAATTTGTACAAAATCTTATAAATGAGACACCATTTATTTCATTTTTCTTGTCTCTTTTCTCAATTTGTTTTAAAAAATATTCTGAGCATTACATAACCCATTACTTCATCTTTAAATAATTTTATAAAACCAATTTGGCTAAATAATAATGACCCCAATTTTCCCAGGCAAACCAAATTCATATAAGGCTGGCAACATAATTGTAACTCATAAAAACCATCATCAAAAGAAGGTAATTTTGCTTTCTACAGCTTCTGGTCTCTCCTCGGAGAAACTATGAACCTATAAAAATCATTATGTATATTATTGCTATGCTTAGATTATTCATTCTCAAGCTTACAGAGCACAGGGAATTTTCTAAACAAAATTAATAGATAAAATTTAAACAAATTCAAGGCAGAAAACAATAGGGTTTACTCACAACAGATTTAACATAGAGAATGGGACAGGCACACTGGCTTCTACTTTAAGAAGGATCACAAGCTAAGGCTTCTAGGTAACAGAAAGCATTACATATTTTCACCAATTTTATGAGAGTTCAGCCTCATATAAAGTGACTCTTACTTTGTCTATTATCACTTCATTCCTTAAAATATAAGCAAAGGTTTTGAGTTACATGGATATGTTGTATATTGTGTAGAAATGGGGCTGAAAGATCAGCAGTACCAAGAGAAGAATGCTTTTTTCTTCTTTTGGTACTTGACCTTCCATGTTTCATTGTCAGGGAATATAAATCAGGAAACATTAACCTCTCAACTAAATGTTACCAGTACAATAATAGGTATTTTCAGTTAGCTATAGGAAATGCACTATGGAATAGAACTTATGATCAGTTGTCTTCTAAAAAGCCAGTACCTAACTACCAACATAGGGCAATTGCCAGATTCAGATCTAATTTAATTAAGAGTTTGGACATTCACTGTAAAACGAAGGAAATGTTAAATTTTCTAGTATGCACATTTTATTTTTATTTTTTTTGTGTTTTTTGTCTGTTTGTTTGATTGGTTTTTTTGTTTTGTTTTGTTTTTGGTGGCCCGTATGGGTAGTATCCACATTTTAAAAAGAACAAATAAATAAAATTAATTTTGGTAATCATTAATTAATCCAGTATTTAAAAAATACTATGATTCTAATGTATAATCAATATTAAAAATATTAATGAGATTTCTTGTGTACTTTTTTCATGCTAAGTCTTCAAACCTCAGTATGTATTTCATGCAACACATCTCAATTTGGTTGGCCACACTTCAATTGCTCAAGAGCCACATGGGGCTAGTTACTACCTACCACATGTGACAGTACAGGTTTAGAGACTCATAATACAAAACTATCATGAACACTAAAAAATATAAACTACAGAAAATATAATGGAAACTATAAAAAGAAGTTTCAGTACACCACATAAGTTAACCTATACTTACTCAAACTTTGCCACAATATTGCATAAATTGAAAGGAATCCATCACTAGAATGCATTGAAATGAAATGGATGTTTGAAAATGTTTTGCATTCTGTTGCAGTACTGACACAATGAAAGTTCGCATTTTCATCTCTAAAGATTATTTTTGTCTGATTTATTTTTATGAAATTCTAAAATTTCTGTATTTCAGAAAAGAAACAGCATCAGTTTAAAAATCTAGTTCAAAACAGTCATTTTATTTACAACAATGTGAAGACCATATAGGAGCATTCTCTTTTTCTTTCAATTATATTATTAAAAAATAGAACTTCAATCCTCCAAAACACCTGTAGGTTACATTTGAAATCAGTCTTTATTACAATTCCCCAAGTGTGTTTTTTTCCCAAATCAAGGTAAGATTTTGAGTACTTGAACCTTAGTGGACATAATTTATAGAAAGTATGGGGGAAATGCAATGGGTACAAGAAAAAAATCATAGAACCAAGTGAAAATGAATTCCAAGAGAGAGGTTCTCCACTCTATATAGCTTTGTTAATATCCCAACTTTTGTGTTCATCATAAAATAGTGTAAATGTCTTCGCTACATTTTCCCAAATCCACATGCACATTTTTATAAAGAAAATATTTAGAGAACATCTTAGCTGACCTTTATTTATACAGTCAACATCGTTTATATGAAATGTACTATGCCAGGTGCTAAAGATATAATTAAAAGCAAGGTAGATCTGGCCCTGAATTTATGGAGCTGTAGCTACATACTTGGCTTTTAAGTCTCCATCCTACCCTTCATTTTTATAAAAGGGGAGTATTAGGACTCAATATTATCTGAAAATTATCCTGTATAATAAAAGCCTAATATGCTAAGTGTCTGTCATCTGGTCATCTGTTCAACCAATCAAAGCATAATATGCTAATGATATGCATATGCTAAGGCAGCTGAACTGCTTGCTATGATGTGCACTGACCACCAGGGGGAAGACTCTCTGACTAGTAGGTTAGCTTGCTTCTAGGGTCCAGACAATCGGGCCTAAGTAAGACAGGCCAGACATGCCCTGGAACCTTCCCATAGTCCCTCCCCAGCTGGCCAACCTCTTGTGTCCCTCTCCTGCCCCAATTGTGCACATGGTGGGGTCCCTCGACCTGGCCTGTGCCCTCTTGCAATCTGGAACCCCTCAGGGGATATCGGAAAGCTGGTTTCGGCCCAATCCAGCAGGCCAGGCCGAGGGACCCCACTGGTGCATGAATTCATGCACTGGGCCTCTAATAAAATACATTAAAAAATAACACTTTT
Organism: Myotis brandtii; assembly: GCF_000412655.1. Taxonomy (NCBI): domain Eukaryota; kingdom Metazoa; phylum Chordata; class Mammalia; order Chiroptera; family Vespertilionidae; genus Myotis; species Myotis brandtii. The sequence goes on along the minus strand of NW_005357451.1, from coordinate 1,590,589 downwards.
AGGGACCAGCTCCCATAATATTGATACATGAATGTCTCGGGTTATTAAAGATTTTGATATATTTTTTCCAAAAAGGTAAATAAGCAAGTTAAAAATAGAAATTAAAAGAATATGTTGTATATTCTTGTTTGGTATGACAATTCTATGTTAATTAAATTAGATGTTTTAAAAAAAGTTTTTTTAATAGCTAGAGAGGATAGTGCTTAGATAGCCTTTCACTGTAGGCCACTCATTTGACTATTTTCCAGTTTAATAACAGACATTTTCAGTTGACTGCAGAAACTATATTTTCAGAATTAGAACATCTCACAAAGTCATAATGTCATCAATAATAGTCATTCATCTCAAGCAGGCCAACCATCAAATAAGCATTAGCAGTGGTGGCTTTTGTAAAAATAAAAAACAAACAAAACACCTGAATTCAGTAACATTATGAAAATATACAATTAAAATTATCATAAATATAATAATATGTATTTAGGTTCATTCTTTTATTTGAATTTTGTACAGACATTTCTTGAAGAGACTATGCATGATATCAACTTCAGTGGCAATTATTTAATGTTAAATTTTCTACATTTATTTGGAATTTGATACAGTATGTATACATTATATTTAAGCTACTATCATATTAACTTGTAACTTGTATAATATATTATCTAACAGTTCTATTTTATTTCTCTTGCTAAATCTTTGGAATCTTCTGAATTTAAAAATCTCTCACTGCAGTAGGTATACATTTCATCACAGTTTTGAAATAAACAAGTAGTCTTTTAATCTACACTAATAAAAGAGAAACATGGTAATTGGCGTACGACCGCTACCCTTTTCATTGGCTAATCAGTGAGTATATGCAAATTAACTGTCAGCCAAGATGGCGGCCGGCAGCCAGGCACTGAAGCGAGCACGAGGCTTGCTTGCTGCAGATTCCAACGTTCTCCGCCTAACTTGCCAGCCTCTCAGTTGCAACTCTAAGCAACTATATACTATGTTGCAAATAAGAAGCTAAACAAAACCCCAGAAAAGGGCTTCCATTCAGCCGGGCTCAGACCTCAACATTGTATCTATGTTTTCAGCAGCGAGGCCTCAGAGCTAAAGCTGGCCCAGAAAAAAAAAAAAAAAAGAGAGAAGAAAACAAGGAGCGGTTGGAAGCTTTAGTCACTCGCCAGCCGGAAAACAGCCCTCAGCCCCTCACCCAGACTGGCCAGGCACCCCAGTGGGGACCCCCACCCTGATCCAGGACACCCTTCAGGGCAAACCAGCCAGCCCCTACCCATGCACCAGGCCTCTATCCTATATAGTAAAAGGGTAATAGGCCTCCCAGCACCGGGATCAGCGGAGCAGCGAGGCTCCCGGCACCGGGATCAGCGTGACAGGGGGCAGCGCCCAAACCCCCTGATCGCCCTGCGGCTCTGTGTGATACAGGGGGCTGCGCCCAAACCCCATGATCGCCCTGTGGCTCTGTGAGTGACAGGGGGCGGGGCCACAACCTCCCTATCCGCCCTACTCTGTTCGTGACAGGGGAAGGCACCCCAACCCCCTGATCAGCCCTCCTCTGTGCCTGATAGGGGGGAGCTCCCCAATACCCTGATCGCCCTGTGGCTCTGTGTGTGACAGGGGGCAGCGCCCAAACCCCCTGATCGCCCTGTGGCTCTGTGAGTGACAGGGGGCGGGGCCACAACCTCCCTATCCGCCCTACTCTGTTCGTGACAGGGGAAGGCACCCCAACCCCCTGATCAGCCCTCCTCTGTGCCTGATAGGGGGGAGCTCCCCAATCTCCTGACTGCCCTGCGGCTCTGTGTGCGCTATGCCACAAGCCAGGCTGTGGGCTGCCAGTACAGCGGTGGTAGTAGGAGCCTCTCCCGCCTCCTCAGCAGCGCTAAGGATGTCCAACTACAGCTTAGGCCTGCTCCCTGCTGGCAAGTGGACATCCCCTGAGAGCTCCTGGGCTGCCAGAGTGATGCCTGACTGCCAGCTTAGGCCCAATTCCCCAGGGAGCAGGCCTAAACCAGCAGGTGGTCATCCCCCCAAGGGGTCCCAGACTGCAAGAGGGCACAGGCCAGGCTGAGGGAACCCTCCAAGTGCACAAATTTTTGTGCACCGGGCCCCTAGTTTTTAAATAATGTACAAACTTATATTTAGGTGAATTAGGATTTGAAGAACCCTCCAAATCTTTTCATCACTCAACCTAAAAAGCTTTTAAGGTCAGTTTCTGAAATTAAAGAAACACCTTAATCTTCTGTTTTCTAACGTAAACCTCCAACCATTATCTTTTCCAGCAGTAGTATAAGAAAACTTAATCCAAACATATACATAAAAATTTCCTTTATAATATCAACTAGGTAATTTAATTCAGATTTCTCTAGGCTTTATTGTTTTTATTTTCATTTCATGATCCAAGTTAGTAAATATTTAATGATATTTCCTTCTTACAGATTATATATCTAAGACTTTTCATTTATTTGAAAGATTTTCGGTTATTTTGTGACAGCCATGGTTAGAAGAACACTTCTTTTTATAAACAAATTGTCCTTAGGCATTTAGAGTCAACTTTAGTTTCTGCAAAGGAAAACCTAAAGCTTAGAGCATTTCCAAGTAACAAGCCAGCCAGTCACTGAACCTGTTAAAGTAACTTCCAAGAGACTGCAGAACAACTGATGTTGCTAGCATTTCTAGTCCCAGAATGGACCTGTTTTCCACAGACAACCCATCACATAAGGAAACCAAATTTACTTCACATAAATAAATCACTGATGAGAAAAAATAGCAAAAAATCTTTCCTTAGAGTGGGAAAACTAATCCTCAACTGTTTTGTTTTGTTGTTGTTGTTTTACTGATCAGAACCCCAAGTCCTGAATTTACAAAGAAATTTGGCCAATTTCTAGCATTATTTCTGGAAAAAATCTAAAACCTCCATCTCGCCCTCAAACATACTTTGGGAACCAATTAAAAGGTATGATCCATGTTCAATATATAACCAACCATAGATTTCAATCTGCAGTACAGCCTATCTTTGAAGATAAAGGGCAGACTCATTAAGATAAGAGCAAATTGCTCTTGTAAGTTATTAAATGTAACAAAGAGCTCCTATTATGTGGATTGAATTCATTTTACTGATATAAGTGGAATCATCAGGATAAAGAAATAAAAGAAAACTGACAAAAAGGAAGGAATTATAAATATTTTAATGTTGCTTCTGCATTTTGGTTGGTGGGCATTCTGTAAATGAAATCTATAAAAAACAAAATACATCAGCTATTCTAGAGGGTCTAAATTGGATTTAATTTGTGTTTAAAAAGTTTTTCTAGTTTCTTATTTACATATTTCTGCTTATTTTTCATTTGTTTTTATCCTATTTTATAAATAAAGGCAAATGAAATTATCCAAAGTACATAAATACCTTGGGAAGATGTTGTAGCTTGCCTCTTTGAGATTAGTCTAAGGCAGCCGTGGGCAAACTATGGCCCGCGGGCCGGATCCGGCCCGTTTGAAATGAATAAAACTAAAAAAAAAAAAGACCGTACCCTTTTATGTAATGATGTTTACTTTGAATTTATATTAGTTCACACAAACACTCCATCCATGCTTTTGTTCCGGCCCTCCGGTCCAGTTTAAGAACCCATTGTGGCCCTCGAGTCAAAAAGTTTGCCCACCCCTGGTCTAAGGAATGAGGGCTAGACTGAGAATGCCAGTTCTCCAAGCCAGCATTCTGGTAAGCATATTGAAATATTTTAACCATGGTAATAAGAAATGATCTTTTCACTGTTGAAAGAGAAAGCTGGAGGCAGACAGAGATGCGAAGGCACAATTTATTTTAATTCTGCAAATAAGAATCTAGAAATAGGTAGGTTATATAACTATAAATTTAACAATGTTGTTGAAGGTCAGAAATACATTTCAAAGTTATCTTATGAATCCTCTACAAAAAGCTTTTCTTTAGTAATTATGGCTTTAAAATATTCTTTCTGATTATTAACAAAACAAATTTATGGAGAAAAACCCTAGATGACATAACCAAATCAATCCTCAGAACTGGTGTGACTTGTTCTTCTTTAAAATAACTTTTATTAACATATGATTGGCATACAATATTATATTAGTTTTAGGTGTATAACATAGTGATTTGACATTTACCTACCTTCCAATGTGATCACCATGATAAGTCTAATAACCATCTATCACCATTCAAATTTATTACAGTATTATTGGCTATATTCACTGTGGTTTACATAACATTCCCATGCCTTATTTGTTTTATAACTGGAAGTTTTTAACTCTTATTCCTCTTCGCTTTTTTTTTTTTTTGGTGTGACTTGTACTTATTTGAAAAGAGAAAGCAACTCAGAGTTTAAGGGAATAACTAGCTAACAAACAGGAGAAAGAGGGCATACATGAAGTAGGGGAGGAAACTGCTAGGTGCATGTTACATGCACACACAGACAAACACACAAATGCACACAAACATCCCATATACATATGTAAATAATGCCACCCCTATCAACAGATGGAAACTGCAGCAGTATATGCTTTTGCTTAACTAACTTTATGCACACAAATCCATACAGAAAAGAGGAAAGAGTAGCCTCATATTCATCATTCAATTCCATGATGAAAATGTTTGCTACTTAAAAATCACAGTGTTATTACATAACTAGAGGCCCAGTGCACGAATTCTTGCACATTGAAAGAAAATTAATTAGAAGAAATAGTTTAGAGGCTGGGGAGGGACCGTGGGAGGTTGGCTGGCTGGCTAGGGACTGCGGGAGGGCCCAGGGTGTGTCCAGCCTGTCTCCCTATCAGCTGGGCCCCAGCAGCTAGCTAATCTATAGGTCAGAGTGCCTCTCCCTGGTGGTCAGTGCACATCATAGTGACTGGTTGAACGGTTGAATGAACGGTCGGACACTTAATATATTAGGCTTTTATTATATAAGCTTGTTCCGATATATCAGTCTGATAAGCATGTACTTTCGGTTGTACAAGCATTCCATTATATCAATTTACTTTTTGATCTTAAACCAGCCCAACAACTGCTGATACCAGCTCTTATAATTTCCAACTTGCTTTTGCAACCTGTAATACCATAGTTATTTGCTGCTGTCATCCTAGGCCATCATCTGATTCATACCACACTGTAAAGCTAACCTCACCCTAGTTTATCACTTCACTTAATAATTTGTGCTTCATATAACTCTTTAGATTAAGTAAAGCTGATTTTTTAGCCCTACATACCTAAATATAACTTAGGTCAATTATGACAAATTCCTTTCCTCTCTTTCAAGGGTTGTACCCAAACTGCACAAGAAAAAGCTCCTCCTAATAGTATTCCAAAGATTGCCAAACCATTTCATTGTTATTCTTACTAATAACCAATATATTTTCCCTTTCTTGAAACTTTTTAGAACAATCAAAAAAGGAGAGATAATTTTCCTATATACAGATACAATCAACATATGGAACTGTCAAAACTAATTGTACAGTAGCCCCCCGCCCCTTATTTGTGATTTATCTTTCCATGTTTTCAGTTACCCATGGTCAACCATGGCCTGAAATTATTAAATAGAAAATTTGAGAAATAAATAATTCATAAGTGTTAAATTTCATGCTATTCTAAGTAGCATGATAAAATTCCTGCCTTCCCCTCTCAGTCCCACCCAGGTTGCGAATCATGCTTTTGTCCAGGGTGTCCACGATGTATATGCTACCTACCCACTATTCATTTAGTAATTGTTTTGGTTATCAGATACACTGTGGCAATATTACAAAGCTTGTGTTCAAGTAACCTTTATTTAACTGGTTCCCAAAGCACAAGGATAATGATGTTGGCAATTTGGATATGCCAAAGAGAAGCCTGATATGTCTTCCTTTAAGTGGAAAGGTGAAAGTTGGGTACTATCCGTGCTTTTAAGCGTCCACTGGGGATCTTGGAACATATTCCTTACACATAAGAGAGGACAACTGTACCTCTTTATATTCCCCAAAATAATTTATCTGCTGTCATCACACCTAAGATACATTTAGCCCTCCCATGTATGCCATGTAAATGTATTTTACCTATTTGCATATCTCTTCAATGTTTTCATCCTGCAATATATTCTTTAGGTGTTGATATGTATCAGACTTGTCTTCAATTTTAAAGTTCTTCAGGAAGACGTCATTATATTCACATCATCTGCATAACTCCTACCTTGCATAGAATGATGGCAAATACATGCTTTTTGGATGGTATTTGATATGATAAAGATGATGAACCTGATCATTATAATTGTTTTCTATTACACTCTATTCTGAGAGTATGAAATTATTTCTGAAGTTTGCATGAACTCTCTGTGGCTGGTAGGGCAGGATAAGTAACTACTCAAGTATAATAATGGTTGGCTGATGATTTAAAAATGTTATTTCCAATTTATCATTTGACTCATCATGAATACAGACTAGTTAGAACACTGAGCTAAGCCAAAACAAAGGTTTTTATCCTTTTATGGGCCAATAATCACAGACTGTCTCCTAATGCTGGGCAGCTTCCTACAAAGGCACACTGTTGAAAACAAATGGGTGCATAGATGAGATAACATAAACTGAGCTAAAACAAAACAGAATAATATATTTTTTAAAATTGAAAGTATAACTCAAAGGGTAATTTTCATGTCTGAGGGACAATCAATTACAGGGTGGCCTTCCTCCATGAATATCATAAAAGTTTCCAAATACAATAATACTATTCTCATTGTCAACTTCCTCTAGAAAAGGAAGGAAAACTATAGCTAAAGAAGGTAAAAAATGGATTCAGAACATAAAACAAACCAAGGACAAAATAATCTTTTAAAACTCCTGTCAGCTGATACATGGAAAAGACAAAGAAAAAAATCAAATAAAAACAGAGATCTGTAACTTCCTTCTCTCCCCCCACCATAGAATATTTGACTCATTTCACCATGCATTCTGTATGTGTCAATTCCTTTCTGCTTTTCACTGTTAAGAAAAAGTCTCTTAATTATAAGGCTGCCATATTCTTCAGTACTAACAAACAATTAATTAGATTTACATAGTTTTTCCCTCTAATTTTCTTTTCTTTTCAATTTTTACTATAGTTTCTACATGCACATTATTGGCATTAATTTACAATATTCAGCTTTATTCTGGGCTATTGCCTCAATTCTCCTCAGGGTGTTTCCTTCATGTTTTTTTCTAAGAAATTACAATACTATTTACATAGCTGTAATTTCAATGGTGTATGAATTAAAGTATTATAAATGATATCCTAAATGACTAGGAAGGTTGTTTCTAGTACAATCAGCTGGAATAAGCAAAGTTTAACTAATTATTCCATATATCTAAGAATTCTTCCATTTCCATTCCAGCTAAAAGTTAAGTAGCATTCCAAAAATATGATTATGTTTATAATAGAAGTTGATTTAACAAAGGAATGTGATACCAATACATTCTTACTACAAAAGGTTTTATTCATTAACTCAGAAATTAGTTGTATGAATCAATACTAGATGAAAAATGGCAACTAGCCAGATCTAATTTATGTGCTGGGAATTTATATTTATCTTTAGAGTTTATAGAGACAAAGAAAATTATTTTTTTCATGTCCTCACTCAATAACTTTTAACCTGTTTCTCTTTCTACCCAAACAGAATTGTTCTAAATTTTCTAGACACAACCTATACTTTCTCACCACTTCACTCTTGCTTGAGCAATCCTCTCCACCTGGAATTTCCTTAATCCTAATCTACACCCATTTAAATCAATCATCCTTAAGGTATCACTCAAATACCATAGCTTAAAATATCCTTTCAGCCATTAATAATCCTGGCATCCTTGATCTAAAGGGAATAAAGTTACCATATGACCCAATAATCCCTCTTCTATGTATCTACTCAAAAAATTTGAAAACATTTATTCACAAAGATATATGTACACTTATGTTCATTGTAGCATTATTCGTGGTGGTCAAGACATGAAAAAAACTTAAGTTCCTTGGCTAGATGATTGGATAAAGAAGATGTGGTACATATGTACTATAGAATGCTATCCATCCATAAGAAAAGATGAAATATTGCCATTTTCAACAACATGGATGGACCTTGAGAACATTATGCTAAGTGAAATAAGTCAGTTAGAAAAAGCTAAGAACCATATGATTTCTCTCATATGGGGAATATAAAACTGAAGCTCATAGACACCGACAACAGTGTGATGTTTACCAAAGGGAAGGGGATAGGGAGTAGTAAAGGGCAAAGAGAGCCAAATATGTGGTGACATGAGATTATTTGCCTTTGGATGGTGGGCACACAATGCAATATACAGATGATGTATCATAGAAATATACACTTTAAACCTATATGATAGGTTTAACAAACTAGAGGCCCGGTGTATAAAATTCATGCACAGGTAGGGTCCCTAGGCCTGCCCTATGATCAGGGCCAATCTTCCCCAGCTGCTGGCAGCCAACTCTACCCACCAACGCCAGTCACCCTCTGTATATGGCGCAACCAGTGGGGCGATCAGGGCCCTGCTCGCTCGCACCTGCCTTGGCCTGGTGCCACTCATATCTGCTGCCACCCACCCCCGGTTCCCCGTTCCCCATTGAAACCTATATAATATTATTAACAACTGTCACCCCAATAAATTTAATTTAAAAAATTTTAAACTTCTTCATGACAAAAATTTAAAAATAAAAAATAAACTTTTTACTTAACATCACCTAGCTCTTGGGGCAGTTTTAAGGATCTATGAGATAACATGTGTTAAGCCACTTACTAAATGATGAAGCACTATACTAGTACAAGGACTCTGAACATACTGAGTGGATACATGAATGAAAGAATCTGCTTATAACCATTAAATATATCTGTAATCCTCATATAAGGATGTGCCATAAATTTGACATTCATAAATTACAATTTACTTATACTGAAAATCTGTGTGCAAGAGTACATTATGAAGTATTCTGTTCATTGGTGCATGATGAATGAAGAGGAAGGAAAAGTTTAGGAGATAAGTACATTTTATGCTTGTATAAGTGGATGAAATTAGCTTCCACCATCAGTTTCTAAAAATTTCTACATAGTATACAATTATTTACATTTTTCTTTGTGTTTTATTCATTACATAAAAAGTAATTAAATTTTTTTATGGGAAGCATATAATATACTAGCCTTCATTAAATCTGTTCAAAATGTTTTTGGTTAAAAATAAAAATATGATCAAAATTACTGAAATCTACGAGACAGAATTCATAAACTCAAATCCTTTATTAATTCATGTCTAATGAAGCAAATAAATGTAAACATTTACAATTTCTTATATTTTTCCAAGTTTATATAAATGTAAATGAGTAATATTATTATTAACTTCTGACATTAAGCAATACACTTTAGGTGCATGGGAATATGATTAAGGATTAGACAGAGGGTAAATTTTCTGTAACGCAATTATAGCATAAAAAATAAGCTGCTGGGAAAATGTGACAGGTTCTGTTTTTTGTTCATGTAAATGTGTTCTATTACAAAAAGAAAAATGCTTGGGCACAAATTCATGTACAGTACTTGTGATTTTATTAGACAAGGCATAAACTCTATGGAATATTTTAAGGAAACCCTCTCTAAACATGCTAATTTATAATTCTATAAAGAAAAGAAAGTGTGCATGTCTGCGTCTGTCACAAAAATTTATTAACAGTCTGCCTCCTCATTTATGCATCACAAGACAATAAAGTCATCAGTGATATTTATTTCTGGTCAAAAGAAAAATCTTATGCAGAGACCTAGATCATAATAAAATATAGACACACAGAAAGTGCAGTTTCGTATTTAACAGGCATATGGCACTGGCATCGTGCATTTACTGGCACACACACCTTCCTATCACCGAGGTAAATATAACTGATTAGCTGCTTTGCTTTATTGCTTAACTGTTTTTGTTCTCTATGGGGAACTGAAACCAACAGGAAAGCTGAATAACTAGGAATGCTCATTACAGGTGAGACTGCCACTGATATGTGTTAGATCTCACTTAATTTCCACAAAATAACCCTTCAAGATCCACATTATTTTCATTTTGCAGCTGAGGACACTGAACTGAAAGTTGAGAACTTTGCCCCAGGTCATAATAGCTAGAAGAAATGCATGGATGTGAGCTAAGATTTCTCTGATGCCAAAGCCTATGCACTTTCCATTACTCCATGAAGCTTCCTGAAACTGGGAATCACCTGTATGATTTTATAGCTGCCTAATCTTAATCCAAGAATCAGATCACCTACAAAAGCAACTACTTAGTGGTGTTTCCATTCCACATAATTTTCTAAGACCCCCCACAACAGCTACACTTTCACGAAATTCCCATTCCACGTTGCATAAGTTAAATTGTTTAAAGACGACAGTTGCCTTTTAAACAATTAAGTAAATCTAGAGCTCTTCATTCCCACATTCCAGATTGAGATATTGCTGCATCTTTTTGCTACTATAAGTTGAAATGCAATTTGTAATTTTAAAAGACCCAAGGCTCTGTTAAATAACAGTTCTTTTATAATAAATGCATACACACATGTACAACCCTTGGACAGTATTTTATTTTTTAAAACATCATATATAAACAGCAATGAGGAAACATAGAAATATATATAATAATTCCAATTAAGGCATCGGAGTTACTATAACCAGAAGTAAGTGACTTGAATCCATTCACTATTAAATTCAATTATCTGAACTCCTCCTACCCTACCAATCACTCCAGAACTTAAACTGACAACTCATTTCTTCAAATAAATACAAGGTCACATTTATCTTCATCCTTCTGTGGAATTTCATTTCAGGTTTAGAAAGAGTTTTCTGTATATACAGTCTTGTTACATTTCAAAACCTATGTACTTCAAAATCCCCACGTTTTGTTGATTTTTCTCTCTATTTCCCAGTTATTACCCTCATTTTGGTCCACCTACTTCTCAATAAGGGCCAGCAAACTTGTTGGACTGAAAATCAGAGATATAAGCAGAGAGGGATCCATAATATTACTCTAAAATGGGAATAAAACTAATGAGCTCATTTTCTTACTTCCCCTCAGAAACCTGATGGAATCTCCTTATAAATACAAAATATTTTAGCAGAGTTTTTCAGTGCATCAGATGGATAACTTTCCCAGACATCCTCTGACTGACAATTTCCTCCTGGTTAGAGAAAATATTGTAATTTCCCTCTTACTGGAAATTCTGGACTAGATCTAATATATAGTGGGAGCCATGAATTTTCTCAAGATGAAGTTTTGTGATGAGTACAAATCACTCCTTTGATATTTTATTTTATTTTTTATAAATTTGATAGAAATCATCTTAAATGTTTTTATATGGTGCAGAAAATTGAATGTCAATACCAAGATTGGAGGAGGAGGAGACATAAAATTAAATAGCAAATAAGGAAGCACTTTAAGAAAAGCTACACTAGGTCAAACTCAAAAGCAAAATGATCTCCTAAACTAAAATTTAAAAAAAATTATTCCTTTCGTTAAGTTTTATGAGTTCCTTACATATTTTGTATAGTAAAACTTTATCAGATGTATCATTGCTAAATATGCTCTCCCATACAGTGGGCTCCCTTTTCATTTTGTTGATGGTTTCTTTTGCTGTGCAGAAGCTTTTTATTTTGATGTAGTCCCATTTGTTTAATTTTTCCTTAGTTTTCTTTGCCCTAAGAGATGTATCCATAAACATATTGCTATGAGAGATGTCTGAGATTGTGCTGCCTATGGTTTCTTCTAGAATTTTTATGGTTTCATGTCTTACATGTAAGTCTTTTATATATTTTGAGTTTATTTCTCTGTATGGTGTAAGTTGGTGGTCTAGTTTCATTTTTTTTTTGCATGTACCTGTCCAATTTTCCCAACAACATTTACTGCAGAGGCTGTCTTTACTCATTTGAAACCCAAAACACCAGTCAGAAAGAATGTATGCACCCCTATGTTCATAGGTGCACAATTTAGAATAGCTAAGATCTGGAAACAGCCCAAGTGCCCATCAGTAGATGACTGGATAAAAAAGCTGTGGTACATTTACACCGTGGAATACTATGCTGCAGTAAAAAGAAGGAGCTCTCACACTTTGAGACAGTATGGAGGCACCTGGAGAGTATTGGGCTAAGTATAATAAGCCCATCAGAGAAAGGGAAATATAATATGATCTCACTCATATGTGGTATCTAATGAACAAAATAAACTAATGAACAAAATAGATCCAGAGACGTAGAAGCATGGAACAGATTGTGGAATCTCAGAGGGAGGTGGGGGAAGGTGGGTGGGTGGGAAGAGATCAACCAAAGAACTTGTATGCATATATTCATAAAATGGGAATAAAACTAAAGAGCTCATCTTCACAGACAATGGGGTGGTGAAGGCCTGGGGTGGGGGTTAGGTGTGGGCTAGAAGAGGTCAATGGGGGAGGGAGGGAAAGGGGACATATGTAATAGTTTCAACAACAAAGATTTTTTAAAAATTCATGATGGTATCCTACCATTAAAATGTTATAGAAATAGAATAAAAATAGGGAAACCATTATTCTCTTTTTCTTATCACAGAAAAAATTAAAGGAAAATATATAAAATTAAGCAAAATGAAAACAAATGTGACTAGTTTGCTTTCAATAGAGCTCTGTTCTCCAGTGTCAATGAGCACCACAAAGAGCAATGAGGAAACTACATGACCTTGACTTGGCACTTTTAACCATTTTCTCCATAAATGGAGCATAAGTTGAAATAAAAAGGATCCCAGCTGTGATAACCTCAATCTGCTTCAAGTCTCATTTTTTTTTCTTTCAATGCTGTTCTATTTAACAGGACACAGGCAGAGAACATATTTGAAATATATCTAAACAAGGACAACATCATTTTCCTGTAGACTAACTCTCGATAAACTTGCCAAAGCTTTATAGCTCATGAAACCATTCTCAATTCCTAAGCACAACTTTGACAATAAACTCTATGGTTAATATGAATGGACAGACCCCGCAGTGCGGCAGAAAGACAGGCTGTATCATCAATTAAAGATTCTCAGAAAGGGGACACAACAAGGACACTCTGTATGTCAGGATAATGAGATGTTCTTCAATGAAAATAGGCTAAATTATAACATTCTTGGGAAAGGAAAAGGTAAGAAAAATAAGCACAATCAGGATCAGCATCAAACACATGGGGTTTGGGATTTGAGGCAACAAATTTCAAATCGACATCAGGAATTAATCTAATATCAGGTCAATGGCAGGAAATCTATCAAGCAAAAAGCCAAACTGTTGAAAAAGTGTCACTAGAAGATTATTTTTGTAATCTCAGACATTGACTTAGTTTCCAATGTATTTGTGGAGGCTTGTCTATCCACTGAGTACTAAACTACTAGAAAAACAAGTAGTCAGTTCCAAGTAGGAACAGCTGTTATTTTCTAATTAAAATTCACAAGACCAAAATACTAATTTATTAGGCAACAATGCTTAATTTAAACAACCAGAGCAACATTTTCTAGCAAAGCATTATTTTTATAAGGAAGTTGTCATGATGATTTTACATAAATAATTTAATATGACAAAACAGTTTATTGTCTGCTATTGATATGCAAACAAATTTATCCCATATTGAGAAGTAGCTACTTAATATGAATCCAAATGTAAAGGACTATTCCTCAGTAAAAACAACTTCACTTACAGCTTTACAAATATTTCACTTAGTAAAGTACTGCTCCTTTAGACAGCGGAAAGATTATCTTTTGCTATCAAAGAAGCAAGTTAATAAATCGACAATAACAAAGTGATGTATCTGTCAAAGTTTATAGATAAGGATGTCGAGCTATAGGTTATCAGCCTACAGCATTGACACTGTTCATATATCATAGCTCCCCAATACACTCTGTCAGCATTGTTTATTTCCAGTCTAATGTTAAATAATGATCATGTACTATGAATGCCTTTGGGGAACTGCTTTGTCTTACATACTGCTTACCTGGTTACTTCAGAGCAAACTTTGGTTTAGTCTTCTGTTTAGATGGATGACATTTATCAATTTGAAATAAGTGTTAGAACAATTATGTGAAAAATATAAGTTTTTACTACTTTTCTCATATTTGCTATATTACTCTTTGTATATTAATATCAAGTGCCACTCTGCCCAGTTACTACTCTAAGTGCTTCAGTCATCATTGGTAGCTTAATTATGAATACTCTTGTTTTATTTTTAATTATTTTTACTATTTTTTTACTCCTCACCTGAGAATATGTTTTTGTCTTTATTGAGTTTTTTAGAGAGGAAGGGAGAGAGAGAGAATAACACATCGATGTGAGAGAGAAACACCAATCAGTTGCTCCCTATATGCACCCCAACCTCGGATAAAATGGGAATTGAACCCACAACCTGGGTATGTGCCCTAACCAGAAATCGAACCTGCAAAACTTAGATGCACAGGCTGATGCTTCAACCAGCTGAGTCACACCGACCGGGGCATGAATAGTCTTTTAAATAATTGCCTCACACATTAAGTTACCTGGGAAGAATAATAGGATATGTAGTGGCCTGTAAAAATAACTAAAAATTGTTCAGCTTTGTATTAGTAACTTGAAAAACCATTACCAAGAAAGAGATAAATATATAATTAGCTAAATATTTCTTTCCCTTTATTATCCTCAAAAAAAAAATGTACTGGCATGGAGTATCCTGGAAGGATAAAAGAAGGTGGAATTTTGGGGACTTGGGGTAAAGGTTTAATGTACTTCTATTTAATTTAATATCACTTTCTGGCTTAGTTCAACCATTCCTTTTACTCAATTCATATTTATTTGAGGATTCACCTATTTATTTTAGTTTTATATTGAGTATCTACTAATATGTACCATATTGGATCTAGGCTATCAAAACAATTTTTTGACAACTGTACTCCAGAAGTTTAAGACGTAGTTGGGGGGAGGGCAGGCATATGTTGTATATGTGACTATAGTAGTTCCAGGGCTGTCTTGTGTCCAGGTCCTAATAGAAAGAGCTATGAAGTGCACATCCCAGAAGAGCTCTTCCCAGATATTTTCTTTCTACTCCACTTCAATGAAACTCCTACTTCTCAAATCCCAAGATCCTCACACAAATGGAGCTGGCTTACTCGTGAAGTTAGTATAACTAATTTCTAATGGAAGCATCTAATATGCCATTTTTGGTCTAAAATAAAGTATTTTTATAAGGACAATAATTTCAGAGAATCATCAGTGTTATTTACTTCATCTTTGAGAGTTTTGTTCTAACTTTAAAGTAGGGAGAGTAATCCTTTCATATGTTCTCATAGAACTTGAATTACACCATCAGTATGACATTTAACATACTTATAAAAAATACTAGAGGCCCAGTGAACAAAATTTGTGCACTTGGGCAGGGTCCCTCAGCCCGGCCTGTGCCCTCTCACAATCCAGGAACCCTCAGGGGATGTCTGACCGACGGCTTAGGCCGCTCAAGCCATCAGTAGACATCCTTAGCACTGCCACAGAGGCAGGAGAAGCTCCTGCCACTGCCGCTGCACTCGCCAGCTGTGAGCCTGGCTTCGTACGCACTGACCACCAGGGTGGTCAATGAGGGTCATAGCGACTGGTCATTCTGCTGATCGGTCGATTTGCACATTAGCCTTTTATTATATAGGATTTCTCAGAACTTCCCACCCTTTCAGCTATTTAAACCCAACATCCGAAACACACTGACCTACTTGAGAGTAGAGAGCAAGTTTCATTCAGTTTTGTATCCCTTATGTTGAATACAATCTCTGGCATATCATAGATGCTTATTAAATCATTGTCACACATTGTGAAATCTGATTATAGTGTATTCAAATACTATCATAGACTAGACTTTACAGTTTCTAACTGGTGCAATTGAGAATCCATCACTATTTAACTGTGAATAGCCCTAATAGAATTATTTTGCTTTGAACCTGTGACTTTGAGCAGCACTCCATCTATGCAATACAGTGAAAGGGGTACTGTGTTTTAGTCAAATGACATATCATTTACTAATTATAGAACCCACAATGTTTGCTTCCTCACCTAAAAAAAGAGAAAAATAATATCTATCATTGCCTTTTTCATATGGATGGCCTGAGAAACAAATGAAATGAGAGTATCAGAAAGCTTTCTAAAGTAGAAAATGAAGTCAAATAATCATCATTTTCAATTTTTCAACCAATTCTGAAGAACTGTTTGATTCTGCTGCAAAATCTTCATCCATCCTTGAGATTGAATATTCTGCCTATTCTTTTCATATGTAATACATATGCTCTTAGACTTTTGGGCCTCAAGGCCCTAGAAAAATTGCCTAAACTTACATATTAAAATTTGTTTCCTTTCTTCCTCTGCATCTTTGGGTATGGTGTACCCTTATGTAGAAACTCTTCTCCATTCATTAGCAATTGAATACAACCCAACATTCTACAAAGCTGAATGCCATTCCCTTATTCATGGAATCACAAAGTATTCTAGGCCACTGTAATCTCTTCTTCTTCAACACTTTTATCTACACTAATCATGCCAAGTTTGTAATCACAATTGATTGAAATTTAAAAATTTTGTGTTATAATCTATATATATAAAAGCCAATCGACCTGAACAACAGAACGACTGGAACGACTGGTTGCTATGATGCACACTGTGGCGGCCAACCGGCGCGATTAGGGCCCCATTCACCCCCTCCCCCAAAACCTCCTGCAGCCCCTTCCCCTTGCTGTCCCAGCCCCTGATCGGATCCCCCACCCAGACTGGGGGTGGGACTGCTGGCCAACCGCCCGCAGCCCCTCCCTCCTGCCAGCCCAGCCCCAATCAGCCCCCATTGGGTCAGGCCGGCTAGCCCCCACCCATGCATAAATTCTTACACTGGGTCTCTAGTAATAATAATAATAAACCACCCTTTGCTGGATGATAGGTACTTTATATGTATTCTATCTTCTTATAACAAAGTAATATCTGATTATAGTGTGCTCAGTTCTCCACATTAGAGATTATTATTGTCCTTTTCTATAAATAAGAACATAGAGGCACAACAAGATTATATCATTGGCAAAAGGTCATAAAGCAAGTGGCAGAGCTAGGGATATGAGTTCAGGTCTATCATGCTCATTCAATTATGCTATGTTGTTTTCTCAACTAGATTTCCAAACTTTTAAGATTTATTTCTTGCACATAGAATAGCACTATTGGTTCTCAATACTGTCACTGAACCCACAGTTTTATTTGCTTATCACATTATATATGAAGTGAAACTTTTCAGGCTAAATCATGTTAATTCAAGTCTCAGTGTTAAAGTAACTTTGCTCTAAGTGGCCAGAAAAGAAATTCATCCAGTTTGACATGAATTCTAATTTTTTGAATGAGTTGATTCACATGCATCCCCCCATCTATATTTTCTTTTTAGGTCTTTACAATTATTTTTTAAAATACATTTTTTATTTATTTCAGAGAGGAAGGGAGAGGGGAGAGAGAGAGAAAGATCAGTGATGAGAGAGAATCATTGATCAGCTGCCTCCTGCATGCCCCCTACTGGGAATTGAGCCCGAAACCTGGGCATGTGCCCTTGATGGGAATTGAACCCAGAAACTTTCAATCTGCAGGTCACACTCTATCCACTGAGCCAAACCGGCTAAGGCATCTTTAAAATTCTTAATATAGGAAGTTTTCAGTTAAAAATATTAGAGTAAGTACTTTTAATACTTTTTTTCTTTTAATGTGGATCTAAAACTATTCTTTAGACAATGGATCAGACACATTCTAATCTCTGCAGAAACTGTGAAAATGGAGATATTAGAATGCATATAGATGGCCAAGAGACATATGACAAAATGCTCAACGTCACTAATCATCAGAGAGATGCAAATCAAAACAACAATGAGGTACCATCTCACACCTGTCAGAAGGGTCATCACCAACAAATGACAAGTGCTGGTAAGGATGTGGAAAAAAGGGAACCCTAGAACACTGATGTTGGGAATGCAGACTGGTGTAGCCACTGTGGAAAACAGTATGGAGTTTCTTCCAAAAATTAAATATGGAACTGCCATTTGACCCAGTGATCCCACTTCTAGGACTATATCCTAAGAAACCTGAAACACCAATCACAAAGAATATATCACCCCTATGTCCATAGCAGCACAATTTACAATAGCTAAGATCTGGAAACAGCCCAAGTGGTACATTTACACCATGAAATCCTATGCAGCTATAAAAAAGAAGGATCTCTTACCCTTTGAGACAGTATAGAGCGACCTGAAGAGTATTATGCTAAGTGAAAAAAGCCAGTCAGAGAAAGACAAATATCACATGATCTCACTCATATGTGGAATCTAATGAACGAAGTAAACTGCTGAACAAAATAGATTCAGAGACATAGAAACATGGAACAAACTAATGAAT
This sequence comes from Myotis brandtii, assembly GCF_000412655.1. Classification (NCBI taxonomy): domain Eukaryota; kingdom Metazoa; phylum Chordata; class Mammalia; order Chiroptera; family Vespertilionidae; genus Myotis; species Myotis brandtii. The sequence continues at coordinate 1,572,183 of NW_005357451.1, read as the reverse complement.
TTCAGAGGGAAGGTAGGGGTGGGTGGGAAGAGATTAACTAAAGAACTTATATGCATATATGGGTAACCCATGGACACAGACAATAGTGTGGTGAAGGCCTGGGGTAGGGGGAGGGGCATGCTAGAAGGGGTTAATGAGGATAAAAAGGGTATATCTGCATTACTTTCAACAATAAAGATGATTTTTTAAAAAAAAGAATACAGTGAAAATCTAGAATATCTTTTTCCCAGCATTTGACTCAAAGTTAATTATAGGGATTTGTTATTCTCTCATTTAATCTGTCAATATTTTAGCATTTCTAAGCTAACATGAGTCTTGTCTATGTCTTAAGTCATATTAATATAAGCTAAAACCATGTCAATTTCATTACCAATACCTCTACCAAACTTCTTAATTGAATTTACAATACTGCTGATACCATATTTTAGTTTTAGTGTTATTTTTCATAATGACTATTTTTGAAGTTCTGTTTTTCTATACAAAGTACTTGTTATTGTCACCAGGTTTTTACAAATACAATAAGGCAAATACATACATAATCTGGAGAGTTCTGCATTCCCACACTCTCATTCAGTCTTACTCATAACTCTTGCCAATTAGTTGAGTGAATAATACCTACACATAGACCACAGTTAAATGCATTATTACATGGTTAAAATATGTAAGTCCACTTAAGTGTTGGCTCTTTGCTCTCCCATACCCATCATACTACTGGGCTAGAAGTGAAGTAAATGTCTTTCATGCTCCTCATTATTGCTTCCATATCTTTTTTACCCTCTCCATAAAACACTCAGATTTGGATCCCATGTTACCAAAATGTATCATCAAATGTCCCTCCTTTTAAGAGTCATCCACTTATTTGCAGGTCATTTTTTCTAACTCTTATAATCTGTGGTTTAATATAATTCATGGTTAAAAACCCTCCAATGGCTTCTCATTTCTTTAAAAGTAAAAACAATACTTACATATTCTAGTCCCTTGTCACCTCTTTCATCTTATATCCTACCACTCATTTACTCTGCTCAACACTGGCCTTCTTGCTGGTCTTTGAAGAAGTCAGTCAAAGCTCTTACTACTCCTTATGTGCTTCAGGTCTTTCCTTAAAATCACCTCAGTAAAAGCTTCCCTGATCACCTTATTCAAAATTTTAATTCATCCCCCATCATCAAATTTCAAATCTCCCTTTCCACCTGTATTTTTCTCTTTAGGACTTATTTAATATACTATATATTTTATTAGTTTATCTTGTCTGTTGCCCATCTCCACCTACTAAAACACAAGTTCCTTTTGACCAGGTTTTTTTGTTTCCTGTCTGTTTTGGTCATAACTATATGTATATGGGTATTGTTATCCC
>NW_005357451.1:1568685-1570655 GCF_000412655.1 Myotis brandtii | reverse complement strand
GGGGGGTCCTGCTGGGGTGCCTGGCCAGTCTGGGTGAGGGGCTGAGGGCCATTTTCAGGCTGCCTAAGCCCCCAGCGGGGACCCTCACCCCATGAGAGTGTGACCAGCCTGGGTGAGGGCTGATGGCTGTTAGCAGGCTGTTTTGGTCATAACTAGAACAGTACCTGCTATATGTAGATATTCAATAAATATTTTTAATAAAATAAAGAATAAATCTAAGGGATGCACAACAAAAAAGTATAAGGGGAGTTCAGGAAAGGGGAAATATTTTTTAGTGTTCCCTTCCCTTCAAGGATGGGTACATGGAGAAGTTGACATAATCCAAGCCTTAAAAGATGGGGGGGGGGGTAAAAGATAATTGCAATAAAAGGTACTTTCCCTTTATAATCCAAGAAGTTGAATTTAACTATGTTTAAATATCACTTGAGTTGCTTAAATAAAAAGTTCAATAATAAGATGTTTTTCAGTGTATATTTTTATGTTTTTACAAAATTGCATCTATTTTTAGCCCTTTTCTCTAATCTGTTCTGAGAAGTCAACCAGATATTGATATTTATAGAATAATACTACCTCACTAGTTTATCTCTTTTTAAAAATATATTTCTTTATTGATTTTAGAGAGGAAGGGAGAATAAGAGAGAGAGAAACATCAATGAGAGAGAATCATTGATCGGCTGCCTCCTACACGCCCCCAACTGGGGATCGAGCCTGCAACCCAAGCAAGAGCCCTTGGCCAGAATTGAACCTGGGAGCATCAGTCCACAGGCTGATGCTCTATCCATTGAGCCAAGCCAGCTAGGGCTAGTTTATCTCTTTCAGTTACCCTTTGGCCAGCCTGTTGATGCATATTCATGAATGGTGCAATAAATATTGATATTTTCTCATGAAATTTTCCTCTATTCATGCAGTAGCCAGGTAACTACACCCATTCTCTCTTTGAAGCAGCTGTCAATTTCATGTAAATAATGTACATATGACTATTAGCTAAACTAATCACATCAAAAATTTATCTCAAATGTCAAAAATAAATTGATTAATTATGTACACCTTAACTAAGGCTACTGAACACTTGGAAAGGTTCTGCTTTTATAAGATTAGAGTGAAATTGCTTAGGAGGAAATACTGTAATATATTAAAAATTATGTCTTCCAAATGGGGTTTCACCTAGTGATTTGATGTTAGAGCTGGTCATTATAAATCAGAGGGTATGCTCAAGTTACCTTACAGTTAAGATTCATTTATTACACTGCCTTGCTTACACAGCAGACTAAAGGCAAAGTCTGTCCTTAAGATGTGCACTTGAAGTCCCAGTTGACTTCAATGGCAGTTGCACTTGCATCTATAGTTTAAAAAAGGCTGGTCCAACTAGGGACCATGACTATGTATAATAAATAAATTACAAATATAAAACACTTCCCTAAGCACAGAGCAGTTTATTGAATCACTGAACCTAAGACAACTCTTTGCAAAAGACATGAAAGAACCTCTCATGCTGAAGTTCTTAAGTTACATACTCTAACTACAAAAGTTTCCAGACATCCCAAAGCTGTATTTTCTGAATTTAGTTCTGAACACTTACCTACATATTTTATATCATACATCTTGAGGGAAGTCACAAGGTATGTGTCTGTTTGGAAATTGATAGATGTTGGTTATTTCAGTTTTTACCATCACCAATGTCTTTTATGGGGCCTTTCAATACATTTATTTCTTTAACATTGTGGCATTGAAAGCAAAAATATTCTTTCATACCTTATAAACAAAAGACCTTTCACTATTAATAAATTGAAAATATCTATTTCTAAAAATACTCTAAAAATAAAATGCAGATTAATGAACAATCTACACTAATAAAAGAGAAACATGGTAATTAGCATATGACCGCTACCCTTTTCATTGCCTAATCAGTGAGTATATGCAAATTAACTGTCAGCCAAGATGGCGGCCGGCAGCCAGGCACTGAAGCGAGC
>NW_005357451.1:1566873-1567235 GCF_000412655.1 Myotis brandtii | reverse complement strand
CAGGCTGCCCCTCCCCCGCCCCCCGAGTGCACAAATTTTTGTGCACCGGGCCTCTAGTTATTAATATAATACTATAATAAAACTTAACTAGCATCAATTAACTACATTTTAAGTTATTCAAATTAATTACCACCTACTTAATTTTAAATGTTATTTTATTTCAAAAAACAATTTATATTCTTTGAAAATATTAGGAGCATTAATACTCAATATAAATGGGAGAACACATTAATTCTAAGAGTCCACTATCACAACATTGGATGATTGCCGAATGATAATTATTATAATTACTAGAGGCCCGGTGCACAAAAATTTGTGCACTCGGGGGGGTCCCTCAGCCCCGCCTGTGCCCTCTCACACTC
>NW_005357451.1:1518285-1566768 GCF_000412655.1 Myotis brandtii | reverse complement strand
TCACAATTTCATATGGCCAGGCACCCTGCTGGGGTGCCTGGCCAGCCTGAGTGAGGGGCTGATGGCTGTTTGCAAGCTGGCCAAGCACCCCAGCAGGGACCCTCACCCTATGAGGGTGTGGCCAGCCTGGGTGAGTGGCTGATGGCTGTTTGCAGGCTGGCCACAGCCTCTTCAGGGTGGGGATCCCTGCTGGGGTGCCTGGCCAGCCTGAGTGAGGGGCTGATGGCTGTTTGCAAGCTGGCCAAGCACCCCAGCAGGGACCCTCACCCTATGAGGGTGTGGCCAGCCTGGGTGAGTGGCTGATGGCTGTTTGCAGGCTGGCCACAGCCCTTTCAGGGTGGGGATCCTGCTGGGGTGCCTGGCCAGCCTGGGTGAGTGGCTAATAGCCATTTGCAGGCTGGGCACAGCCCCTTCAGGGTGGGGGGTCCTGCTGGGGTGCCTGGCCAATCTGGGTGAGGGGATGAGGGCCATTTTCAGGCTGCCTAAGCGCCCCAGCGGGGACCTTCACCCCATGAGGGTGTGGCCAGCCTGGGTGAGTGGCTGATGGCTGTTTGCAGGCTGGCCACAGCCTCTTCAGGGCCAGCCTGGGTGAGGGCTGATGGCTGTTTGCAGGCTGGCCACAACCCCCAGCCACCCAAGCTCCTAGTGGAGGCTGGTTGGAAGCAGGTATCTGGGATTAATTTTTCTTCTATAATTGAAACTTTGTTGCCATGAGCAGAGGCCATAGCCAGCTCAGGGCCAGCGGGAAGTTTGGCTTCCTCCATCACCCAGGCAACCAAGCCTCCTGCTTGCTCCAGCTCCATGGCTCCTGGCCGCCATCTTGGTTGGGATAATTTGCATATAGTTGCTATGATTGGCTGGTGGGCGTGGCTTAGGGTGTAGTGAAGGTACAGTCAATTAGCACTTTGTCTTTTATTAGTGTAGATAATACCTAATTATCATAATCTAATATTTATTTATCATTTTCTATTATCCAAGAAAAGATGAGTCACAGTCCTACCCTCAAGGAACTTACAGGGTAAATGCATATGCAGTTGAAGGACTGGGTAGTATGGTAGAAGTGCATAAAAAAGTGGCTAAAGTAAAATGCTAAAAGAGTTTACAGGAGGAAAATGATCCTCTTCCCTTTGAGTTATCATGAAAGATTTCATGGAAAAAGGTGGTAAATGTACCTATCTAAGGTTTAATTTTAAAATGAAGAAACCAAAAAAATAAATAAATAAAGAAGGAAAAGACATATGTATCAAAGGAAATAATAATAATATCTCACATTTATTGTTTTAACTATGTGTCTAATACTGGGATAATTGCTTTACATGTACTAACTCATTTAATCCTTACAACCCCTTATCAGGTAGGTTCCATACTTTCCGCATTTTACAGATAAAGCAACTGAGGTTAAATGCTCACAGAACTAGTAAGTTCACCCATTCTGAAGTCTATTTCCAGCTGCTTATAGGCATCACTAAGTCAGTAAAAATAGATTCTCATCTGACTCAAGATTAAGCTTCATTGCTAACTCCCCCATTTCTTTACCCATTCCTCCAGGATACCTGCTTTGGAGAAATCATTGACTATTCTGTCGCAATCCATATAGAATCACTTATCAATCTGAGGGAATTCTCCTTTTGCAGTCTCTCTTAAATTTACTTCTTCCTCTTCATTCCCATAGCCGTTATAGATAATAATCCAAATCCTTAGTGTCTATTTTTAGCTTAGTATCAAAACCTTACACCAATCTACGTATTTCTTTAACAAGCATTTATTGTATCTCCAAAAACATGCTGAGCAATTGGAGATACAAGATGAATAAAACGTGCTTCCTGCACGCAGAGAATCAAATTGATAGGCATACAGGGTGGGTAAAAGTAATTTTACACTTGTGAGTACACAAAACACAGTATATTGTTGTATTATTATTCTTAATTATTGTATTATTTATGTGTATTATCTGTCTTCTTATTATTATTACTATTGTTACCATTTCATATCCTTACTTATAATTTATCTTTTAGGTAATAATGGTATGTAATTTAACCTACTTTTTCTCACTCTTGTAAATAGAAATTAAGTAAGTATAGCAGGATTAAGGGTTGAGGTATGAGAAGAAGGGAAACAAACGAGTGTTCCAGGTAGAGAAAACAGCATTTATGAAAATGAAAGAGAAAATGGAATATTCACGGACACTAAAGTGATTGAACTGATAGTAAGGGTGAAATTGCTTGAGATGAGATTTAAAAGATGGCCATGGTTAAATCATATAAGGTAGCATCTATCATTTCTCCGCCTCAGCACTATTGATATCTTAGTCTGGATAATCTTTTGCATTTGAGGAGCTTCCCTGTACATGGTAGCATTGTAGCAGCATTCCTGGCTTCTACCCACTAGATACCAGCAACTCCAACACCACCCAATGTGACAACTGAAAATATCTTCAAATATTGCAAAATGTAATGTGGGAGCAAAATCACCTGTGGTTAGAAACCACTGATATATGCCCTTGAAAGTCAAATTAGATTTTTGAGTTTTATTCTAAGATCAAGGAGAGCAGTGGTGTGCAACAGTGTAGAGGAGGAACTAATTCTCAAGAATAGTCAAAAATGGAGGTAAAGCCCTGGCTGATGTGGCTCAGGAGGTCACGGTCCAATTCCAGGTCAGGGTACATGCCCGGGTTGCGGGATCGATCCCCAGTAGGAGGCGTACAGGAGACCGTCAATCAATGATCCTCTTCATCATTGATGTTTCTATCTCTCTCCCTCTGCCTTCCCCTCTAAAATCAATAAAAAGATTTTTTATAAAGGAAAAAAATGGAGGTAAAGAAACCAACAAGGTGGCTATTCAATACCTAAGTGTTGTTCTTACTGATCACCAGTGTTATTGCTTCAGTGTAAGAGGGACAGAGTTCTGCAATGTTTCCATCATTTGCCATAAATATTTATATCTCTGTGCCTTTGTTCATATGGGTTATCAAAAATTAAAGTAACACTTTTCTTACAATTCAAATTCATTTACTATCTTAGTTGAAATAATCTTATCTCTGACTGATTATTCTGTTTGAAATAATTTCAGACATTTTACCTTATAAGTAACTTTAATTCTTATGCCTATGGTCTAAACTTTTGTAATTTAGCACTTTGGGTTTATTTTCTGGTTTATTCATGATCAGAACTAGTATCTTGGTCAACTAAATTATGAATGCCTAGAAAACAGAGACAGTCTGTTCTACATCATATATATTCAAGATCACAGAGTAAAATCTTGAGATAAGAGTTGGTGTCATTTTAATTAAATTAAGAATTATGTTTTCTTGTGTGCTATAATTACCATCTAGAACAGTGGTTCTCAACCTGTGGGTTGCGACCCCTTTGGTGGTTGAACAACCCTTTCACAGGGGTCACCTATGACCATCCTGCATATCAGATATTTACATTACAATTCATAACAGTAGCAACATTACAGTTATGAAGTAGCAACGAAAATAATTTTATGGTTGGGGTCACAACATGAGGAACTTCATTTAAAGGGCCAGAAGGTTGAGAACCACTGATCTAGAAGAAGATTTAGAATAAACTACCGGTCAAGATGGTGGAATAGGTAAATGTGGTACTCACATTCTCCTAAAACCACATAAAAATTACAACTAAACTCAGAACAACCATCATTCAGAACTGCCTGAAATCTAACTGAATGGAAACCTTACAACTAAGAATATAAAGAGGACAAATTGAGACTGGTAAGAGGGGCAGAACAGACTGGTCCCACACTCATGTGTGATGGTTAAAAATCTAGAGTTATCTTGGCTGCAGAGGTCACCCCTGAGGATCAAAGTGTTGCAGGCCCACATCAGACCCCCAGCCAAGGGTTCCAGTGCCAGGCAGATAAGTCCCCATAATTTCTAGCTGTAAAAACCAGCAAGGATAGTGGCTGAGTGACAGAGGGCTGCCGGAGTCCCAGTCATTTCCTTTTAAAAGGCCCACACACAGATTTACTCGGATTCACTCCCTCTGAATTCTAACGTTGGGGCAGTAGCTTGAAAGGAATTAGGTACATAAGGGGAGGAACAGAACTATCTAGCATAAAAGCAAGAGCTAAAAAGCCAGCTTTCTGCCGGACAGAAGTGCTGGCAGAAGCCATTGCTCTTTTTCTGAACCCTTCCCCCACAGAGCTGGAAGGCAGGCACCATATCTGAGTTTCTATCAACCTGGCTATCACTGTTTGAACTGCCCAGGTGATTCCCTGAGACCTGTCCCACCCAACTTGCGGGCTCCCCCAAGCTGTTTCCAGTGGCTTTTTCATAGGAATAGCCTGACTTGGCTTATGCTTCAGCCTTTTCTAAAGTCCCTCAAACAAGAAGCATCTGGCTCTCGCATGCCCCATACCTCTTGCTAAGTGGCCCCAGGCCCAGCACTAGATGTAGCCTGCCTTGGTTCACAGCTTGGCCACTCCTGGGCATTTCCAAGAACAAGTAGCAGCCATCTGCAGATCACTTTGTAGGTCATGCCACGTAGCCCCAGAACCAGCACACCCAGTGGACAGCTTCAGACCACATCTAAGTACCACCTAACCGCCTCCTCCACAAGTGACACACTGATAGGGTGGGCTCATTGGGCACCAGAGCCCTACTGAAATAAGTCCTGCTCCATGAGGTGGACCCCTGCACACCTGGTACTTCAGGGTGGTAGAAGGAAGTTCTTGCAGTTAATCAACCTGGGGGTAAATACCTCCCCTTGATCTACCAATAGCAATCAAGGCTTAACTATAACAGGAGGGTGTACACAGGCCACATGAGGGATGCATCTGGAGTGCCCATCTCAGGTGAATTGGGGAGGCTGTGCCACTGAATCCTATAGAACACCTGCTGCATTAGGCCACTCTACCAGGACATAGACATGAAGCAGCCCTTCCTAATACATAGAAACAAACACAAAGAGGCTGCCAAAATGAGACAAAGAAACATGTCCGAAATGAAAGAAAACAAAACTCCAGAAAGATAACTAAGCAAAATGGAGACAAACAATCTACTAGATGCAGAGTTCAAAACACTGGTTATAATGATATTCAATGAACTTAGGGATGGAGTAGATGGACTTAGAGAGAACTTCATCAGCATAAAAAGGACATGCAAACCATAAAAAAAAGAACCAGACAAAAATGAAGGATATACTAACTGAAATGAAGAATGATGTACAGGGAATCAACAGTTGAGAAGAAGAAGCTGAGAAGCAAAATGGCAACTTGGAATATAAAGAAGCAAAAAACACCCAATCAGAACAGCAAAAAGAAAAAACAATTTTAAAAAATGATGATAGTGCCCTAACCGGTTTGGCTCAGTGGATAGAGAGTTGGCCTGCAGACTGAAGGGTCCCAGGTTCGATTCCTGTCAAGGGCATGTGCCTGGGTTGCGGGAACATCCCCAGTAGGGGGCGTGCAAGAGGCAGCTGAATCGATGTTTCTCTCTCATCGATGTTTCTAACTCTGTATCCCTCTCCCTTCCTCTCTGTAAAAAAATCAATAAAATATATTTTTAAAAAAATGATGATAGTGTAAGGAGGCTCTGGGACAACTTTAAATGTACCAACATTTGCATCAAGGGGTGCTAGAAAGAGAAAAGAGAAAGGAAGAAATTGAAATCCTATACGAAAAAATAATGACAGAAAATGCCCCTAACCTGGTGAATGAAATAAGCATACAAGTCCAGGAAGTATAAAGAGTCCTAAACAAGGTGAACCCAAAGTCACCCACACCAAGACACATCATAATTAAAATGCAAAAGATTAAAGATAATATTCAGATCTTGTAACATAGAAACCCACACCTGAAACCTATATGTTCATGTTGACCAATGTCACCAAAATAAATAAATAAATAAATAAATAAATACAGGGGATCTTAAAAGCATCAAGAAAAAAAAAGCATCAAGAGAAAAGGAGTTAGGTACCTACATGGGAGTGCCCATAAGACTGCCAGCTGATTTCTCAACAGAAATTTTGCAGGCTAGAAGGGAGTGGCAAGAAATATTCAAAGTGATGAAAAGCAAAGACCTATAGCCAAGATTGCTCTAATAAAAGGACAGATGAAGAACTTCCCAGACAAGAAAAATATAAAGGAGTTCATCACCACCAAACCAGTATTACATGAAATGTTAAGGGTCTTCTTTAAGAAGAAGAGGAATAAAAAGATAAAAAAAAATATATGAACAATAAATTGGCAATAAATACAAATCTATCAACAATTGAGTTTAAAAAAATAAATGCACAAGCAGAACATAAACAGACTCGTGTTTACAGAGAACAGTTTTTATAAATTGACAATAAAAAAGGCAGGAGATTTATATTTTCAATATTTTTAAATAATTTATGGTAAAAAATTGATTGATTATTTTCTCTAAGTAATGATAACATGTTATTCCACAGACTACTCACCATATAAACATCATTCTAGAATATCCAATTATACATTTATTCCATTCTTATAAAGACTTCAACGTTAAGACAAAATAGAAAAAGAAATCTTTGCTCTGTGTTCAAAGCAAGTCAATGTACTTCCATTCTTCTCATCCCACTTTCCTATATAAGAATATTATCAGACACCATAACTTTAAACAACCTAACAGCTTGCACTCAAACTTGAGAGAGGGATTATGGGTTTTCTTTGAAAGGTTAAGTGACAGAAAGAAATCTGTCCATTTTCAGCTCCTGAACATGCTTACTATTTTAACAGAGATTTTTTTTTTACTAAAGACATTACTAGCTTTCACTTTGCCAGATGATTTGAAAATCTCTGCAACACTTCCAACCTGCATTAAATGAGATCTAATGGATTAAGATACAAGTAGTCTTTCTTATATGTCATGTTGGAAACTTTTCACAAGCATTGGAAAACCCCTGATATAAAAGTAACCAAGGGGTGCCAATGATGAAAGACTTTGTTGCCATGGTGTCATCTCATAAATCATCAATTATTGTCTGTTATTATGAATGTGACAGCCACATACTCTCATAAAGGGATTTGCATTTTCGTCTAGTTTTAAGATTTTTTTTCCAGACATCAATTGCTTTGTAAAAGAAATGTCATGACAACGTTGGAACATTTTAAGCTTGTTAGGGAGTTTTCAAGCATTCATTTGGACTTTGTCAGTTCGGCATTTTGGCATCCCAACCTCCTTTGCATTATTAAATAGTTTATTTTTATAGTTCACAAACATAAGTATATAGCATAATAGGCTCAACCCAACAGAAGCAATGGAACTCTTTTGGTTGGTATGACAACCTAAACGGAACAATTTCCTGTCACTGTTTTAAAAGAGGCACTCTCATGTGGCCCTAAATACTAATTACAAACACAAGCCGTTTGCTAACATGTTCGGTTTGCAGATTAAAGCACTTCATGCCTAATTTATCATTTAACACATCCTCCTACATGTGTAGTGTGGCACAGAATGAATAATAACTTCACTTGCTTACAAAATTTTCCAACATAATTTCACTAATTATTTTCGCAGTTGCTGGAATTTAGCTGCACTGCTACAAATTCAGTAAACTCAAAGGACATGCAAAGTGCGAGGAAAGATTCCTAAATGTAATTTCTGGATTAGGTTTGAAATGTTTGCTTAAATTTCTTTCCTATAAATGCCTATTTTAAAGATGATTTTGCAACCTAGGAAAGTTGCAAAATTTTCAAGAACATATGTGGAATAATGTCTTGTCTCACAATCTATTCATTTCAATTAAATAAAGAAGTAATATATTTGGTTAAAGCATGCAATAAATAATTTAGTAAAGGTACCAGTTGATACTCTAAATGGGAAATCTATTTTTTCAAAGCAGAAGATTCAGGGGGAAATAGTAAATCCATCAGGCAATACAGACATAGTACTATTGTATACTCTAACATTAAGCTTTCCCTTTCCCTTCTCCATACACACACACACATTTTATACAAGCCTTAAAGGCTATACTTCATCTTTTGAGGGGGAAGAGAACATGGAGGTGGGGAGAATTTCTAACTATCCCAGAGTGTGAGCAAGAGCTACAAATTGTTAAAATCTTCAAAGAATGTGTACCTCTAACCAACACCTGTGAAAATGTTAGGATACCATTATCACATACAGAGGTTATTGTTTTTGTGTGTGTGTTTAATTAAAGCACTTCTATTTTCCAGGTTAATGAAATACATGATGGGAAAGTTTTGCTAGTGGGTATCGTTATGATTTAAATATTAAGAAAGGAAAGACCCCTAAACTGACCTTGCCTATTTTCTCACCAACTAACCCACAAGCCTAGAATTTGACATAAATATATTTACAATTTCCAAAGCTGAATGGTTTCTTCCTAGACTTCAAATAATCACATAGCTTTTAGGGAGGTTGTCAATTTATCAAAATCAAATATAATAAACATGCTTCAGTTGATTTTCTAAAAAGAGAAGCTGGAACATAGAAAGTTTACCTCTGGGAATGCCTACAGAATGCATTGTTTTATAGGAGATTAAGCAAAATGGATGATGTGAGGTCTCTGTTCCTGTTACTATCCGGACACTACTATTCCCACCAAAATAAACTGCTTAACAGGGCCTGCCCTACCACCCTCATCACAGCTCTACAAATTATAAGTCCAAAGAAAGTAAAAATCCTGTAGTTCTGGTCTCCTGTGGTTGCACAAGAAGGAACGACAAAGTGCTCCCAACTGCTTCTCAATCCAGCAGCAGTAGCCTTAACACTCTAAAGGCCCCATAGGCCTTCTGACAGCCTGTGTTCACAGGTGTTCCTCTCTTTCAAGCACCAACTCAGTGACTCTGCAGCAGGAATTTTACCTCACCACAGTGTCAGAGTGAAAGCTCCAGTGCCCTTATTTCAAAAGGAAATCTGGTCAGCTTGAAGCAATAAAATCTAATCTGAATAATCTGAATGCAGCCAGTCATTGGCTGGGAGCACTTGCTCCTAATTTCAAAAACAATTTATAACATGTCAAAAGCTGTTATATAGAACTTGGAGAGAAATAAAACATAATGTAAGTATTAGTAATATAATTCAATTGCTCAATAAATATTTATTGAATACTAAATGTCAGTAATATATGCTAGATACAAGAGACAACAGTGGTCAGCAAAATAAAGGCATGATGCCCCACCTACATTATGCTTATTAAATTACCACAGCATTTTAGCATTTCCAAAAAATTCTTACTTACATTTGTTCATTTTTTTTGTTATTCACAACAACCTTGTGAGAGCCATTCATAATTCCATTTTATGGATAAAAAACAGAGACTTATAGATGTGAAGTAATTTGTTTATAATCCTAGAGCTATTTGTTGCTTCACTGAGGGATGAAGCACAAGATTTCTGACTACAGATTCAGAACTCTTGTCACCATAGTAGCATTTCCAAAAGTATGTTGCATGGACTACCAGTTCTCTGAACAAAATATTTCCTTTAATCAAAAAAGACAGAGAAATCTCTTCTCTTATAGATTCATAGAGCTAATTTAAACTTTATAGGCTATAAGACAAATTTGTTTAAATTTGATGAACAATGTTTTTTATTAACCTTATGTTTCTCAAAACTATTCTACCCCAAATCATCTCTGTGGGTGGAAAAATGAATACAGGGTGGTTCAGAAACTTGTGACAAACTAGTATAATGGGTGCACAGTAGGGGGTGTGGAGGCTACAGAAAAGATATATGTTAGAGAGTTGCATAGTACATTTCTAAATCTATGCATGACCATGAAGGTGTGTGTCTGTAGAAGACCAAGAGGCTTTTTATTCTCTTCTCACTAGATGTTATTAAATAAATGGGCAGATATGTTTGGAGAGAATAAGGCCTATGTACATTATCAGAATGATGAAAAATTTAGGATGCCAGCAAACAAATGGAACTGAGAGAATTCCTTTGACCCCCTTTCTCAGCCACCTCTAACACTTGCTCAGCATTGAGAAGATCAAATCTTCCTCTAACCAAAACTTCACTTAATGGCTGATTCTAGGACTAGGGTAGAAATTACACAAGATGAGTCTGGAGCATCTTACAGTGCTAAAAAGTAAGAAAGTGCTTTAAAAAATCCACAATCATGGAGTCATGTAAAGGTATACAAGGGCCAACTGAAAGATTTCCTAATAGCCAAAGCTGGGAAAATGTAAGCAGTAAAATAAATATTGTAGTACTGGATTATAACTCAAAGTATAAAACAAATACTTATGAGTTCATACTGAAATAAATAAATAAATAGATAAACAAATGGGGAAGAGATCAATCTACTGTGTAGAAAAATTCAAAATGATTTCTGAAGATATTCTGCCCTTAAGAATATGAAGCATAACTCTCCACCACTTAATTGTGGGGAGCACATAGTGACTTCCTTCCAAAAACTTCCAAAAAGCATATTATAGATAGAAGGTAGGAGTCACTTCCTGACAAACACTACAAGACACACGTGATCAAGGTCAACATCAAGAATGATAAGTCATGATAAGGTGTATCCTTAATATGATTTGATGAAAATGGCACTTTACCTCTGTGGTTTTCCTCCAAAAAACAAATTTAATAATAATAAAAACACCAGACAAATCCCAGTTGAGGGCCATTCTACAATTACCTGACCTATACTCCTCAAAATTGTCAAGATCATTCAAAACAAGGAAAATATTAAAAACTGCCATAGCGAAAGGGAGTCTAAGGAGACATGATGACTATATGTAAGGTGGTATCCTACATCCTGGAACAATAAAAAGGGTATTAGGGAAAAACTGAGGGAGTCTGAGCAAAGTATAAACTTTAGTTAATAGCAGTATATCAATATTGTGTCATTAATTGTGACAAATTGATTCATTAGTTGTATGTTAACAACAGGGAAAGTGGCTACAGTGTACATGGGAAGTTTCTGTAATATTTGGGCATTTTTTGTCTGTAAAGCTAAAGCTTTTTCTAAAATAAGTTCACTAGTCAAAACCACTGCCTCTAATAATCTTTGTGCCAAGCCCAATTTTATAAAAACTGATTTATCTCTATATGAATTGGAGTGCAACTTAGCTACAAAAATCACAAACAATGATTTTTGAAAAGAAAGTTAGACAAAATAAGGAAAGCACAATTTTTAATGCAACAAAAGAGTAAAATGTGTATATACAATTTTTAAATGGGCTGCCTCAACCAGATGTCCCAAATCCCTTCATGTAATGTTTTTAATACAGTGGGTACTTTCTTGCCAAGTGTAAATCATTATTAAAAAATAAAACCACAGGGAGTCGCTCAAGATGGTGATGTAGATAAATGTCATACTCAAATCCTCCCACAAGCACATCAAAATTACAACTAAACTAAAGAACAACCATCACTCAGAACTGTCTGAAATCTAGCTGAACAGAAGCCTTCAAATTAAGGATATAAAGAAAAAAGCTACGTTGAGACTGGTAGAAGGGGCAGAAACATAGAACAAGCTGGTCCTATCAGTGATGGCGAACCTTTTGAGCTCGGCGTGTCAGCATTTTGAAAAACCCTAACTTAACTCTAGTGCCGTGTCACATATAGAAATTTTTTGATATTTGCAACCATAGTAAAACAAAGACTTATATTTTTGATATTTATTCTATATATTTAAATGCCATTTAACAAAGAAAAATCAACCAAAAAATGAGTTCGCGTGTCACCTCTGACACGCTTGTCATAGGTTCACCATCACTGTGACCTATACCCATTGAAAGAGATACCTTGGCTGTGGAGGTCCCCCATGAGGAGTGAGGGGTCTTAACCCCACACCAGGTTGCCCAGCCCAGAGTTCCAGTGCCAAGAAGAGTAGTCCCCATAACTCCTGACCATAAAAATCAGCAAGGATTAAGGCTGGGTGAGATAGAGGGCTGCTGGAGTCCCAGGCAGTTCTTCTTAAAGGGTTAGCACATGTAGTTACTCTGACTCACTCACTCTGAGCTCCGTTGCTGGACTGGCAGCTTAAAAGACACTAGGGACATATGGGGAAAACTGATTTGTCTGGCTTCAAGTAGAAGGCTGGAAGTGCAGCTTTCTCCCAGACAGAAGTGCTGGGAGAGTCCATTGTCTCTTTTCTGAGCCCTCCCTCCACAGAGGCAGCAGGGGAAAACCATATGTGTGTCTCCATAAACCTGGCTAAAGGAGTTCATTGCCACCAAACAAGTATTCCATGAAATCTTAAGCGTCTTGAAGAAGGAGGAGGAGGAGGAGGAGGAGGAGGAAGAGGAGGAAGGGATAAAAAATATGAACAATAAAATGGCAACAAAGAGGAGGAGGAGAAGAAGAAGAAGAAGAAGAAGAAGAAGAAGAAGAAGAAGAAGAAGAAGAAGAAGAAATAAAAATGTGAATAATAAAATGGCAATAACTACATATCTACCAATAATTACTTTAAATACAAATGGATAAAATGCTCCAATCAAAAGATGTACGGAGGCTGAATGGATAACAAAACAAGAGACCTACATAATATACTGTCTACAAGAGAAGCACTTCAGATTGAAAGACACACACAGACTGAAGTAAAGGGACAGAAAAAGATATTTGGTGAAAATTGAAATAAGCAAACAAAGGAAAATCTGGGGTACCAATACTTATACAGAACCTAATAGACTTTATTACAGGCCAATATCCCTCATGAACATAGATGCCAAAATCCTCAACAAAATCTTAGCAAATCGGATCCAGCAGTACATCAGAAAGATCATACACCATGACCAAGTAGGATTTATCCCAGGGATGCAAGGATGGTACAATATCCGCAAATCAATCAACGTGATACATCACATAAACAAATTGAAGGAAAAAAACCACATAGTCATATCAATTGATGCAGAAAAAGCATTTGACAAAATTCAACACCCATTTTTGATAAAAACTCTCAGCAAGGTGGGAATAGAAGGATCATACCTCAACATAATAAAAGCCATATATGACAGGCCCACAGCCAACATCATACTCAATGGACAAAAACTAACACCATTTCCCCTAAGAACAGGAACAAGACAGGGATGCCCACTCTCACCACTCCTGTTCAACATAGTCCTGGAAGTATTAGCCATTGCAATTAGACAAGAAGAAGAAATAAAAGGCATCCAAATTGGAAAAGAGGAAGTAAAACTGTCCTTATTTGCAGATGACATGATATTATACTTAAAAAACCCTAAAGACTCCATCAAAAAACTATTAGACTTAATAAAAGAATTCGGCAATGTAGCAGGATACAGAATTAACGCCAAGAAATCTATGGCATTTCTATACACCAATAGTGAACTTGCAGAAAGAGAGACTAAAAAAGCAATCCCATTTACCATCTCACCAAAAAAATTAAGCTACCTAGGAATAAACTTAACTAAAGAGGTAAAAGACCTCTACTCAGAAAACTACAGGACGTTGAAAAAAGAGATAGAGGAAGACATAAAGAGATGGAAGAACATACCATGTTCTTGGATTGGTAGAATCAACATCATTAAAATGTCCATACTGCCCAAAGCAATCTATAAATTCAACGCACTTCCCATTAAAATACCAACGGCATATTTCACAGACCTAGAACGAACTCTCCAAAAATTTATCTGGAACAAAAAACGACCCCGAATAGCTGCAGCGATCCTGAGAAAGAACAAAGTAGGTGGGATCTCAATGCCAGATATCAAGCTGTATTACAAAGCCACTGTTCTCAAAACTGCCTGGTACTGGCACAAGAACAGACATATAGATCAATGGAATAGAATAGAGACCCCAGAAATCAGCCCGAACCAATATGCTCAATTAATATTTGACAAAGGAGGCAAGAACATACAATGGAGCCAAGGTAGTCTCTTCAATAAATGGTGTTGGGAAAATTGGACAGATATATGCAAGAAAATGAAACTAGACCACCAACTTACACCATACACAAAAATAAACTCAAAATGGATAAAGGACTTAAATGTACGAAGGGAAACCATAAAAATTCTAGAAGAATCCAAAGGCAACAAAATCTCAGACATATGCCGAAACAATTTCTTCACTGATACAGCTCCTAGGGCACTTGAAACTAAATAGAAAATGAACAAATGGGACTACATCAAAATAAAAAGCTTCTGCACAGCAAAAGAAACCATCAACAAAACAACAAGAAAGCCCACTGTGTGGGAAAACATATTTGAACCTAATAGACTTTAAAATAAAGGCCATATACAAGACAAAAAAGGAACAAGAAATTGCACTCTGGGTCTTTATCCAAAGAAACGCAAAACACTAAATCTAAAAGACATATGCATCCATATGTTCACTGCAGTGCTATTTACAATAGAAAATATATGGAAGTAACCTAAGTGACCATCAGTAGATGAATAGATAAAGAAGTGGTGCATATATACAGTGGAATATGACTCAGCCATAAAAAAAGAATGAAATCTTACCATCTGCAACATGATGGATAGACAGGGTATTGTGCTGAGTGAAATAAGTGAGATAATGGAAGACAAATGGTATATGATTTCACTTATATGTGGAATTTAAAGAACAATATAAATGAACAAACAGAAACAGACTCATAGATACAGAGAACAGACTGATAGCTGCCAGATGAAAGGGGGTTTGGGGGACTGGGTGAAAAAGGTGAAAGATTAAGAAGTACAAATTAGTAATTACAGAATAGTCATGGGGATGTAAAATACAACATAGGGAATATAGTCAATAGTATTATAATAACTATGTATGCTATCAGATGGGTACTAGATTTATCAGGTGACCACTTAGTAAGTTATATAATGTCTGATCACTGAGCTGCACACCTGAAACTTATATAATGTTGAATGTCAATGGTAATTGAAAAATAAAAAAATTAAAGTAAAAAAATAATAAAAATAATGAAATACTGTCCTTTGTGACACAATAGATAAATCTGGAGGTCATTATACTAAGTGTAAAAAAATGAAACCACTATCTTTTTTTTTTGCATTTTCTTTTTAAAAAATATATCTTTATTGTTGAAAGTAATACAGATGTCCCCCATTGAGCCCTCCTCCATGCCCCAGGCCCCCCAGGCCTTCACCACACTATTGTCTGTATCTGTGGGTTACATATATAAGTTCTCTGGTTAATCTTTCCCCATCCGCTCACCCCCACCTTCCCTCTAAGATTCCTCAGTCTGTTCCATGCTTCTATGTCTCTAGATCAGTGTTTCTCAACCAGTGGGGCGCGACCCCTTTGGGGGTCGAATGACCCTTTCACAGGGGTCGCCTAAATACATCCTGCATATCAGATATTTACATTATGATTCATAACAGTACCAAAATTACAGTTATGAAGTAGCAACAAAAATAATTTTATGGTTGGGGGTCACCACAACATGAGGAATTGTATTAAAGGGTCGCGGCATTAGGAAGGTTGAGAATCACTAGAGTCTAGATCTATATTGTTGATCTGTTTATTTTGTTCATTAGATTCTACATATGAGTGAGATCATGTGAAACTTGAAAAAATGCTCAAAGTTACTAATCATCAAAGAGATGCAAACTAAAACAACAATGAGGTATCACTTCACACCTTTCAGAATGGTTATCATCAACAAATAACAAGTTCTGGTGAGGATGTGGAGAAAAGGGAACCCTAGTACACTACTCCTGGGAATGCAGACTGGTACAGCCACTATGAAAAACAATATGGAGTTTCCTCAAAAAATTAAAAATGGATATGCCATTTGACCCAGTGATCTCACTTCTAAGAGTATATCCTAAGAATCCTGAAGTACCAATCAGAAAGAACATATGCACACCTATGTTAATAGCCGTGCTATTTACTATAGCTAACATCTGGAAACAGCCCAAGTGCCCATCAGTAGATGAGTGGATAAAAAAGCTGTTGTACATTTATAGAATGGAATACTATGCAGCTATAAAAAGGAAGACTTTCTTACTCTTTGAGAGAGCATGGAGGGACCTGGAGAGTATTATGCTAAGCAAAATAATCCAGTCAGAGAAAGACAAGTACCACTATCTTTTTTATACATAACATTTTAGCTATATCAATTTGTTATTTAATGGGTATTTGTAAAACTCTTATAGCACAAAGAATATAAAATTGCTCTTTTTGTTATTTAGGCTAATTTTATTTCATGCAGCATAACCATACAGATCTGTTGACCAACTATATTACAGTAATATGGCTAGAACTAGCAATTTTTAATAAAAATGCAAATCATGCCGAAACCGGTTTGGCTCAGTGGATAGAGCGTCGGCCTGCGGACTGAAGGGTCCCAGGTTCGATTCCGGTCAAGGGAATGTACCTGGGTTGCGGGCACATCCCCAGTGGGAGTTGTGTAGGAGGCAGCTGATCAATGTTTCTCTCTCATTGATGTTTCTGACTCTCTATCTCTCTCCCTTCCTCTCTGTAAAAAATCAATAAAATATATTTTAAAAAATGCAAATCATTTGATTTTATCAAATAAAAATCAAATATTTATTTATTTATTTAAATAGAATATTGTCTATCAGTAGAATACTTTGTAATGATAAATCATTACAAAATGCTTTAAATTCTCCTTATTGCAACAAATCAAAGCATGGTTGCTGTTATGACCAGGCTTCAGTACCTTATATGTTTTGGCAGCTTTTACATTACACATTTAAAGAAATCTGGATCACTGTATATATCAGATGATCTAGCACTTTCTATCATAAATTATGAATAAGATATCACTTATACAAATCTATTGATTCAAGTACATATATTTTACATCTGTTTTCTAATGGATTTTTTAAAACATTTTTTAAGTTTTATAGCTAGACTATTTTTATACTTGCCCCCTTTTGAGCATTAGAATCTATAATAATAAAAGCATAATATGATAATTAGACTGGGCGACCTTCTGGACGAAGCCGGGGCTGCTAGGGAAGCCCGGGTCCTGGGTGCCAGAGGGAAGCTGGTGCCAGCAGCCGGGGGAAGGAAGGCCTGCTCTTGAACAAATTTTGTGTATCGGGCCTCTAGTTAGAAAATAAAAATTCTAAATGACAATCTAAAGTAAGCACATCTTTGGAGTCCTAATATGCTGGGAGGAGGAGAACCCTTTGAGCAAGTGTATCATTTGTATTGAATACTTGGTGTTATCAAAAACAGAAGCAGGACATGTCTTTAGAGCACTTCACATATGTCTGCAGGACTTTAGAGCATGTTGCCATGGAACATAATTCCTTTAAGAACTACAAATCAAAGAAAGGCCATTTGGCATAATAATTCCATTTCTTAACATTATTTTGTTGCATTCATCAAGATGTATTACAAACCCTACCAATTTAGGGACAATGCATGTCTTTTCAAATGCATTCATACTGGATCTTCAAATCAACTCCATTTTAGCAACTAATTAGTTACACTGATAAACTAAGAATAGGGCTATGCAATTTTAGAAAATGTCACCATTCCCTTTGTAAATTAATGATTTGTTCCCCATTGCACAATAATAGGTGGTTATCAGCCTTTCCTCTTCATCCTGTCTCAGCCATTTAACTAAATCTACACTGAGTCCTCCAGAGAATTTCATGGTCTGTCACCCTACTCACTGGTATCTAGATGTACAAATGTTTTAGCAGTCCCTTAATTTTTACATCACTAGGCAACTATTCTAAGTTTAAAAGAAAGAACAGGTTTCACCTGAACATTCAGACAAGTACCCTAGTACAAAAGTAAGTTTTCTTTCATTTATATTAAAGAAACACACAACCTGAGACCTAATGTATTGCACCTTCACATCATTAAATGTAACATGCAGAACCTCACATTACTATGCTACACATGGCCAATAAATTTTAGTATTCACAGGATTATGGTAATTAAGTCTTCCATTTCTTTGGGTGATGTGACACTTGCTTGACTGTAATGTCACTCCACTTAAAGTCTGTGTAAACAACATTATCTTAGTCACTCTGCATTACATTTCCAACTGTGAGCAAAATTACTATGCCAGAGTGGACAATAATGTAAGTAATCCCAAGGAAACATAATGTAAATTATTTGTTCAAGGTTCAAATTGGATTTTCAATAAACAAAAAGGAATACTTTCTGTGCACATATAATATTAATGTATGTTGGGCATCCATGGCAAAGCACATGGGTATACTTGGAGGCAGTGATAATGACACAATGTCCATTATTTTGATGTTTTGTGGATAAAAGATAAATGTTTGCTAAGGCTTCATTCAGGCTAACAAAAGTACAGATACTCAATAAGGAGTAGTACATAGAACAACTGCAAATGGTTTTGTAAATAAAGATTCATTAATATCTCAAATGCAAATGATGATTTTTAGAAATGCAGATGATAAAGGCAATGCAACAATCCTTATTTTCCTCCTTTCCTTGTTTTTGTACTCAGCAACCATAATATTTTTTAAGTAGAATGCTAATTTCTCAATAGTCTTGTCAGCCACTTAGTGTATTATGTCCAAGAAGTGCTATCTTGAAAATTTTCTGACCTATAAAAACTACCTTAAAGGCTTTGAGATATCTTGCATTTTAAGTGATTCATAGTGCTTGTTCATAATGTTAAAAAACCTGAAATCGCCATACAGGATAAGTAGGATCTGGCCAAAAATAATCTAGATTAACTGCGCACAAGTTCTTCTTCACTGAACTAGTGAAGTGATACAAAAAGCAAAATAGTGACGTTTAGAGTTATGATTAAACTGTAAAACAGAGTGCCAATTAACAAAAATAGCAATGGAACTTCTTAAATATGTGACTCACGGTCAGTTCACAAATAGATCAAAGTGCGTAAAAAACCCTCAAAAGCACTTATGTGGGATTTTCTAGGCCTATTGTCACATTTGGATAAATGAGGTATACATATGTGAAGTGTATTAATCTGGAGATCATCTGAACAAAGTGTGTGAACCACAATTTTCTTGTATTTTCTGATGTTGAAACTCTGTTGGAGGTCAATTCACTTTCTAGAAGTGCCATAGTCAAAAAGATGTCCAGGGCTACTTATAAAAAGAGAAAGCCCTGTTTGGCCAGTGTGTCTCAGTGGTTGAGCATCAACCCATGAACCAAGAGTTCACTGGTTGGATTCCAGGTCAGGGCACATGCCCAGATTATGGGCCTAATCCTCAGTAGGGGGTGTGCAGGAGGCAGGTGATCAATGATTCTCTCTTATCATTGATGTTTCTATCTTTCCCTCCCTCTCCCTCCCTCTCTGAAATAAATAAAAACATTTTTTTAAAAAGAGAAGCCCCTAAAAATGTCTTCATCACAAGAGATTAACTGATTTCTATTTTGTTTGCTGGAATTGTCACCTTCCATAGTAGAGGCTTTACTAAAAATATAACTATGTTCAATATCCTCATAGATAAGCAATGTTCTTTTTTACGGTAAAGTCATTTAAAATAATAGGTACTCTGTACTAGAGATAGGATATACTTGTGTGTGCGAATGTGTGAGTGTATGTGAGTGGGCTTGTGTCATATGTTTGCAATTATGGGAGTTTAAATAAAAATCAGTTTCAACTGACTCCGTATTATACTCTAATTTCTTATAATATTGGACAGGTTTCTAATTGAATGTTTTTTCCAGTGCACATAGAATCTAACAAAACCTGCAAGCTCTTTGTTAAACCTCAGGGCAAAAATCCAAATCTTTCTAATCAAAAATATCTGCAAACACAATATCCAATTACTTTGCCCCATTGTCCAAAAAGAAATACAGAAATATACAGAAAAGTCAACCTCAGTCCTCCCTCCTTTTTAAGTAACTAAATGCAGCACCATAAAAGCACTGCTGGAATCAAATCTTAAGTGAGCTGAAAATACTGAATAGTCTCTTCTCTGAATGTGAAATGTGCACTAAAAGATCTTAAAAAACACACACACAAAGCTATAACAAATAGTGGTTGAGTTTTCACTGTATTTCAGCATTTGTGATGTGATACTTCAAAGTGGGAATCATTGAAGATGAATTCAAAATGGTGTGTTGCCATTGCCTAGTTCTTCTAATGCTGAGATCCTGCTCCCATCTTCTGTCCCACGTCCCCCCCACCCATTGTCCTTGAATTATGGGAAACACAAAGATAAATAGTAAAATTTATTATCTTAACTAAGCTAGAAGGTGATATAACAGTATTCACAACTTGATAAAATTCAATTTTGTCTTTATATTTTATGCACAATAAGTAAATTATAGATTCAAGGTAAAGTGAAGATATGTATCGCAGATCAAAGGTTATAGCATGCTTATAAGAGATTGCTTGGTCCAAAATCCTAATTTTATAGATGCAGAAACTGAGGTCTCAACCCATAGTTATTTACAGCACTGTTTTAAGTCATGGATTTCTGACTTTTTTCCAAAACTTTTCCTGTTCCACTATCTCATATCAAATGAGGCTTTATGAAAAAGTGCCTTATAACCAAGGAAAATACAAATTTTAAGTAGTATCCTTATGCTTATCTAAACTAGATATGTTTTTATTTTTTAAAATTTTATTTTATTGTTTAAAGTATTACAGATAGTAGTACATATGTCTCCTTTTTTTTTCTCCCATTGACCTTCCCCTGGCCTCCCCTACCCCTGGACACATGCCCTCACCCCCCCCCCCAGGGTCTTGTGTCCCTAGATATGTTTTTAAATGAATAATGACACAAATAATATCAGTATTAAGTGATGAGAACCAATCTTTAAATGTATGTATAATCATGAAAAATAATAAATTAAAAGAAGTATATTTTATTCAAAGGAATTATTTGTTAAAAAAATAACTACTATACTGGAAAGAATGTGTGGAAATTGGAGTGTTTGTAAATGCTAGTGAGAGTATAAATCAGAAGCTATTTAGAGAGCAATTTGGTAATAGCTATTAAAGTTGAAGTTGTGCATAGCCCACAATTTGACAATTTCACTTCTAGGTTTATATCCTAGAGAAGCTCTCCCACATTAGCACAAGGAAATATGGTGTCTATTACAACACTGTAAGTAACAACAAAAAATTGAAAACAACCTAAATGTCAATCAATATAGTAAAGAATTATCAAACTGTATACTCATACACTGAAATAATACAGTGGACAATTAAAATAAATGAACTAGATCTACATGTATCCACCTAGATATATCTTCAAAATGTAATGTGAAAATAATTACAAAAATATTATAGTTTCAAACCATTTTAGGTACACTTTTACAAATACAAAAATTAATACTGAATATTTACACATATAATAAAAGAAACATACAACAACACTACGCACCAATTTTAAGATAGTGGTTACCTCTAGTGGAGGGTGAGTTGAAAGGAGATTAGTGTTAGTCATATCATTAATGTTTTATAGATACATCTTTTCTTTTTAAATTGAATCATGAATCAAATGTAGCAAAACATAGACATAGTTATTGGTCAACAGCTATCATTATTTTCTACTCTTTCTACTTGAACTTCATTATAATTAATCTTGCTAATTTATTACATGATAGAAATGATGTTACCAAATTGATTTCAGAGTAGAAATGCCATTTGCAGTCATATATATACTTAAATATGAGGTTTTGGTAATAAGTATAATTCCATTTGTCAGAGTATTAAAATGTATTGATCCAAAGATATGAGCTTTGAAATCAGACTGCCTTGATTCAGATGCTGGCTCTGGTATCTGTAGGCTGTATGGCCATAATAAGTAACTTAACCTTCTCTGTATCTCAGTATCATCATCTGTAAAACAAGGATCACAATAGTAGCACCTATCTTGTAGAGTTGTTATGATGATATAATGAACTAATACATGGAAAATCACCTGGTATATCATGTTTAAAAAATGTCAGATATTATAATGTTCTGACAAAAAATAGTACTAACTATTCATCAAAGTTTATCCTGAATTACCTTTTTTAATGTCTACACTGGTCAAATGCATCAAATAATCACTCGTTGTTTTTTAATTCTTTCTTTTAAGGATTAACCAATTAATAATCTCCAATTGTTAGAGTTTTTAGGGAACAGTTAATTTATTAGTACATTTAAATATAGCTCATCCTTATCACATAACAGATTACTTATGATCAGATCTATCTGATGATCTAAGGGCAGCCCTGTCTATCCAAATTTTTTTACCCAAATTTCATTCAAGTAGACATCAATTGTTTTGCACACTGTCATATGTATTGACAAGTTGTCCAACAATTTATCATCTTTCATATGTCTGAGTTAAATCTGCAGCTAGAATAATGAGAGGGGGGATATGGAAGAGGAAATAGAGGGGATAAATGGTGATGGAAAAAATAAAATAAAATAAAATAAAACAGATGTGGGTGGGCATTTTTAAAGTTAATTTAGGATTTGAGATTGTGCATTCTTTTCTTTCTCTTTCTTTTTCAGTTTTCTCTTTTGTAAGAAGTCTTTGATAAGTTTCTCAGCAGAAATCACAATGTTAATTTACCATCCTGACTAAGGATTTATGGTGCGGATCCTACAGGTCATTAAAGCACGTTTAGCAGTGGGGTGTTTTTCTTTTCTTTCTTTTTCCTAGAGAGATTGAAATTTAATTGTTTCCTTGCTAGACAAATATGCTTTTGGATTGCCAGTAATGAAAAGGGCATACATATGTCAAAAGCATTGTAGCACAGTGGGATTATGTGCTAGGGTCCAGGGCAGGACAGACAAACAAGCAAAGCCTCAGATCAGTCAAACAGTTACCTCTTAATAAAATCTCAGATGACCAAATTTTGTTTTACCTTTGCCAATGCCTATCAAAAGTTCAAATGAAGTTTTGTTGTGTTAACTACTTACATTTCTCTTATTTCTTATTTTAACCATTTGTAAAAATAAAGGAATTTCACTAGATAAAATTAGAAATGCATTTAAAGGCAAGCCAATCTAAAATTTAAAAAAAAATGCATGCTATATGCATGGCTTTCTTCCGATTAAAGCACCATTAATTGGGCATTAAATAGAAGCCTTAATTATGTTATGTGAAAAAACCTATACTTAAATATTCTCTTTTGGACATGGCAGTAATTAGTTTTCATGCTGTGTTTTATTGATAAATATGAAAGCCCCAAATTCATAATTTTGTCTTAATTTTCAAACCACATTAAGGGAAAATTGTCTTGGTTATTTCCATGCAGTAATAAAAAACCACAAACTGCATAATCATTATTTTGAATACCAGCAGAATTATTTACAAGCTCTCCACTTATAAGTTATTTACTTTACATGAATTTTCCGTCATCAAGATCTTCAGGTGTATGTCTAACATACTGAGATTTTTTTAATTGCAGTATGTAGAGGATATACAATTTAAAGCAGAGGTAACAAACTGACAGCCCTTGAGCTAGATCCAGACCACAAATGGTTTTTTTGTCTGTTGTTGGGCTGTTTTGGGTTGTTTTTTGTTTTTTGTTTTGTTTTGGTTTTTGCCTGCATAATGTAGCCTTTTTTTGCTTTTTATTGAATTCATTACCAACAGTTAAGAATTAGGTAAATTTCACATAAAAAATCTGATTTCCTGTCTTCTCTTAAAAAAGTCAGATCTTAACACTGGGCCTGCATTCCAATCAGCTGAGCCTAGTAATAGCTGCCACCTTTGGAAAGAATATACCCTCTCTAATTCAGCAGAGTCTCCCCTCTACTCCCTAATGCTTATGTTCTTTCTTATACCTTCTGAGCCTTGACTCAGTAGGCATTAGAGTTTGTGACACTCCTATTTCTCTGTAGTTTCTTGGAATTAATAGGTACATGTACTTTCAAAAACATTTCATGATTTTCCTCAGATTACAGTAAATGTAAAAACTCATTATGTATATATGTACACAAGTAATGTGTGTTATGATTAATCTAGAAATAAATATACACAGTTTTAAACTATTGTGTACTTAATTAAAAGTGAAAGGTTAACATTCATTTGCATAGCATTTCATTCAGAAAATAAAAATAAAATGTACGTTATTTTCAATGCCTAAATTCAATTTCATTCATATACAATAAAAAACACTTACTTTCAATATCCCAAATGTAAAACTCAAAACTCAATCCATTTAAATTTTTTTAATTAAAAAACATTCATTAATAAAATTTAATGGGTTTCAGTCTCTTCAGCAATGAAGTCACAGTCTAACAAAAAAGTTTGACACTTAAGGAGGCACATCCACTGCTTCAGGTCACTAGAGTATTATTTAGTGTGCATGATATTCAAGAGTAATATTTAAAACTAGAGGCCCGGCACACGGATTCGTGCACTGGTGTGGGGCATGGCCTGCAGGGATCAGCCCACTGTGAGAGTGCCACTCATTCTGGTCAGCCGAGCATCTGCTCCTACTGTGGGAGTGCACTGACCACCAGGGGGCAGCTCCTGCATTGAATGTCTGCCCGTCTGCCCCCTGGTGGTCAGTGGGCATCATAATGACTGGTCGACTGGTCGTTCTGCCTTTCAGTTGCTGGGCTTTTATAGATATAGACATAGATAGATATAGATATAGACATAGATATAGATATAGATATAGATATAGATATAGATATCCTTCTCAATAGGATTCATCTCTCTCCAGTCAATGTTCTTATTGACTCAAACAAGGACAAAAATGACGTTTTCTTAATTTTCTCAAAGCAGTGCTCACAAATGGTGAGGGGCTAACCACAGGAAACAATGGAGGTTAGAATGCATCGCAACACACAACTTAAAATGGGCACTAGATGTTCCTGTTTATAAAGTCACTTGTGCACATCTGCCTCTTTACCAGTTTCTCCTCAAGCTTCAATCTTTTATGATCTTGCTTCATTCTTTCCATCTAAATCTTACTTTTCTTTCCATTTCCTCTGTGGGGGCTGACTTTGGAATTGAAAACTTGTCGGGCTTTACCCTTCAATGTAATTTAACCATCTTTGTTTTCCTCTAACTAGAAGCTGATAAAGAGTCTCCCCTTGAGCAAACTAGTCAGGCTCTTTTGATTTCTCTTCCCAACTAGACCTCAACATTTAGACTTTATGTCCATCTTTACATCACCCAGTTTTAGCAAAAATTCCTGCTAAATCTCTCTGACTGGTGTAGCTCAGTTGGTTGGGTGTCATCCTGTGCACCAAAAGGTTGTCAGTCCATTTCCTGGTCGGGAACATGCCTGAGTTGTGGGCTTGATATCGGGTGGGGGGCATGCGGGAGGCAGCCAATTGATGTTACACTCTCCTATTCACGTTTTTCTCCCTCTCTCTCTCCCTTTCTCTCCATGTCTAAAAGTCAATAAAAATATTAGAAAACAATTCCTGCTAAGTCAATTTAGCCAGAATCCTCAAACTCATATGATTCAATTCAATATATTCTATATATGGTTTAAGATATATAGACTCTCTAGGCAGTATATATGCTATGTGGGTATATGCATACATATATATGATATCACATACACCATAATTTCTAGGTTTATTGAATCATATTTTCACATTTTAAGGTAACTGAAATTGGGATATGCTTTATATTTTTTATAAAGATGGAAATGTAGCTGTAAGGCAGAGGAGTGTGTGGCAACATGCTCATCGTTGCCTGTGCGCATACCAGTTAGCTACATTCATACTATTGTTACCTGAGCTGAATTACTTTGATTGTTAACATTACACCGAGTTAAATTCTGACTTAAATTTGGATACCTAATTGTCATTTAAAATATCTTTGAAAAAGATTATATAGTACTATGAAGTTCCATTGAAATGAAAAGTTACTGTATATGTCAGACTGTCTATCATTCAGCAGGCATTGCAATTAGAGTCAGTAGAAACTGTCAAATTTCTGGGAATAGATAATGGTATTTTCAACCCTAGGAGAGATTAGTGTGACCAATTTATGCATGATGAAGGACTACCACTTAGGGACAGAACATCTATATGTCAAAAGCCTTGGCTGACTTGCAAACGAAGGTGATTCAACTCCCATAATATGTAATCCAGTTACAAAAATTTCAAAATGCCAAGTTCATCCAAATGTGGAAAGACCCATGTATTTTTTATTTGGCACAAAATTATTATATCAGTCTGAAATATGACAAAATGGTCTGGATGACAAACAGAGTATATGGGTGGCAGAATGTTGTCACTGTGATATCATAAGCACTAGTTGATGGCTAAAAGTGATTAATGAATAAAACCTTTTAGGCTCAATGTAAAGCAGGTGTAGACTGAAACTTTGATAGTCATAGTAAAGAAAAGTATTGCTTATAATTATTTATATAAATGGATACTACTATTGGTTCATTTTATTTGAATCATATTTATTTTACATTTCATGTTTTTCCCTTTCCCTCTCCTCTAAGATGTAGTTAAATTGGTGGTACATTTTGTAATCACTAGCATCTTGGAATTAAAAAAAGTTGGTATATATAGATATAGACATAGATGTAGACATAGATATAGAGATATAGATAGATATAGATATAGATATAGATGATAGAGATGAGATAGATAGAGATAGAGATAAAGATGATAGATGATAGAGAGATAGAGATAGATAGAGATATATAGATATAGATATAGATAGATAGATAAATAGATAGATGATAGATAGATAGATAGATAGATAGATAGATAGATAGATAGAATATATCCCAGATATTAGAAACACCGCCATAGCGATTTTCATTTTCCATGTTGAAAACTCAGGATAAATCCCTTAGAGTGGTCCCAATCTTCCCTACAGACTAGAAGGAAAGGGAAAAGTCAACAATGGGTGATTTGACCTGAGATGGTTGTTTGGAAGAGAAGAGGGAGCACTATTGCAGGCAATAGCAAAACCTACTTTAGTATCATGGGTTGCTCTCCTTCTCTTTTGCCTGTCTGAGTAACTGCCAGTTTTTCCCCATTACAACCTAAAAGATATAAAGCCTGAAGCAACATGCTATCTCTGATTTCAATTTAACTATAATTGTCATAGACATTTTAGGAAGTTTCAAGCATGAATCTTCTTAGATTTCCAAATACTTAAAGAATGTATTTTCACAAGAACAAAAATTTTAGAACTACTGACATGCCTACAAAATATATCTATGTCTAATGCTTAGAACTCCAAAAGATTAGAATTGTGGGTTTTTCCCCCAAAATTATTGCTGTAGCACACTTAATAACCTTTGCTGCCCTGCAAAAGTGAATGTACCTTCCTAAGCATTCAGAGTCATGGGGCAGGGTGGATAAATTATGTTCCCATTATTTTACATAGGTGTCAGAGACCCTCACTCAAACTCCATCAACTTTACAGCCTTTCTCTAACTTCTTCAATTCCCAGGGAAGTTGCTTCTTGTGGCTGGAAGTCATCTCCCCACTACATGGTTCTGGTATCTACTCCCAGTTAACAGATATGAATGGTCACTAACTAACACTAGTGAAATCATGGGGACCCCAATTAACTAGAACCCTCAAATGTGCAGACTGGTTCTAATTAGCTATTTGGATTTCTTGTTTTATTATTAACAAATGGTTAAGCAAAATTCAATGTTTGCTGCTGACATTTTTAAATGGCTCTACTTTCCTACCTTAGTAAGTATAGTACAGGTAACAAAATTATTGAAGTTGGGCTGAATCTGTACAGGTTCCAGGACATTCCCAGGAAGTTGATTGTTAAAAAAATAAATACATAAATACCTGTTAACAGCTTGTTTTCTTGTCATTTGCCTCTTCCTTCTAAAAGGAGAGTGTAGCAAAAAATAAATAAATAAAACTGGTTAATTGAGAGTTCTGGTTAATTAGCTTCCAATTAATCAAGGCTTTATTATATTTTACCAAAAAATCTTCTTAAAATCTTCAGAAATTTTAGATAAGTTACACACAATGAAACAGCAGCAGGGGAGAGCACAAGAAGGTAGGAAAGCCTGAATTGCTATTAGATAGTATTTTAGATTATGTGGATAATGTTATTAAACTTCTGGTCTAATCCCCATTGAGTAAAGAATAATGTGAAATGTGATGTGGTTTAGGGCTTTTCCATATATGAAGGCAAGGAAATAAAGTTATAGATTTCTGTTGAAGAAAATGGCCTCGGGTCATAACAATTCCAAAAAGGCTTCAGCAATATTGTGTCTTTTCCCTTTCTCTCAAGAGCTTTCTTCCCATCCCATTGGGTATTCCAATACTTTTCAGGGAAAAATCCCCTTCCAGTTTTTTTACATTTTTTATTTGCCAACAGGATGATGAAAATAAGCCAATATAAATGCTATGCCTTAATTTCCTAAACATGGAACCATTAATCACTCAGCTCATTCTATAGTTATTTCTGTAGAAACATATAACTATCTTACATCTTCCCCCAAAGGGTTACACATGCACATGTGCACACACACTAGCACACACTCACAAACATACAGTCATACACACATCCATACAAAATAAGTTAAACACGTACAAAAGAAATCAATAAAAAACATAATTAGCTTAGTTAACAATATAACCATTCTTTCCAGTAGTATGTTTCCCAGCATTCCCATGCCCTTTAATGAAGAACAATAAAATCTAAAATGCCATGCTAATAAAAAAAAACACTATAAGACTGTAACTTGGCTTTTTTGAGCCTTAGTGCACTTATTAGTATAGAAACAGGAACCTCTCTATAATACCACTACAAATATATATGGGTGGTTCATCACCCCTTTATAATCTTTTCTTCTAATAGCCTTTTTTGTTAAAAGTTTCCTTTCAGGTATTTTGTTTGTTTGTTTTTGAAAGGCAACTGCTTTCCTGCTTAAAGGTCTGTAGAAAGATTTCTAAATAAACCACAAATGCAAGCATCTAGGGCTGCTGGGGAAAGATTATTTAAGTTTAGGACTTTAAAATGACCAAGTATTGAAACATTCTTGCTAATAGTATCCAATAAATATGTGTTCATGAGTTAACTATTATTTAATTAAGGATTTAAAACTTTCTCGGGAGTTTACCTTGACTTTTGACATTTTTTCATTTGTTTTATCAAATGTAAGATGTATTTTATAGTACTGTTTATAACTCTAACTCTAGAACTTCAGGGACTACATGTTAAATACACATAGTTTATTTTTGACCTTCAAAATATAATATGACTTCTACACTTCTGAATTTGTTCCTTCTGTGATGTCAACTAATTTATTTTAGATTTTTTTACACTTTGCCAAATAATTAACATTTTGGTAATTTTTTAAAAATATATTTTATTGATTTTTGACAGAGAGGAAGGGAGAGTGATAGAGAGTTAGAAACATCGATGAGAGAGAAACATCGATCAGCTGCCTCCTGCACACCTCCCACTGGGGATGTGCCCACAACCAAGGTACATGCCCCTGACTGGAATCGAACCTGGGACCCTTCAGTCCACAGGCCGACGCTCCATCCACTGAGCCAAAACGGCCAGGGCACATTTTGGTAATTTTTACTGGACAAGCAGATGCTACAATTAATATCAGCTCAGTATAGAGCAGCTCTCATCTGAATTTCCTGGAGTTGTCCTAGAATGTTTTGTACCCCCTTAAATTCCTCTTTGTCTCCTGAAGTTACATTTTGCTGCCTCTCCCCACTTCTAAGTAAGGATATGAAATTAAAGTGATGAACATAGGGCCTGAAATTTACTAAAATTTATTTTTTGTGGCTGAAATATACCTATTACCACCTTCTTACAAAGCGAATCACAAAAAAGGTTACATATATTCAAGAACAGTGGATCAAATACTATTCTCAAAATACCATGACAACCAATAGATCTATTACCAACAGAAGCCCTACAACAAATTGGGGTAAGTAGTTAGGGTCTCTACTCAGCTCACCCGCTCCAATAATCATTGCTGCACTACATTAGGATACTGGTTATCCTTATAATAGGGATACTTTCCCCCAACATACAGGATATCCCTGGAAGGTAATTTGGCTGTGGCTGAGACCCAAGGACTCAACCAGAGCAGGCTGTGTTTTAATTCTTCAAGATCATTTTAATCCTGTACCACTTATAAATGAATTTTCATACTTAGATTCTTTTAACTTGTAATGTGTGAATGCAAGGCCACAAAGTTAATGGCAATGGTTGTTACCCAGCATGCCCTTCTCTGATTGGAAGAAATTCAGCAGAAGAATCAGAGATATGGAATTTTTACATTTGAAACCTAAACTTAGACCATAAAATCACATTTAACAATAAATAGCATTCAGACCACATGCCAAGAGAAAACAAAATATCACAGAGTAAGGAGTCCAGTTAAGAACTCACAGACTCGCCGAAACCGGTTTGGCTCAGTGGATAGAGCGTCGGCCTGCGGACTGAGGGGTCCCAGGTTCGATTCCGGTCAAGGGCATGTACCGTTGTGGACACATCCCCAGTGGGGGATGTGCAGGAGGCAGCTGATTGATGTTTCTAACTCTCTATCTCTCTCCTTCTCTGTAAAAAATCAATAAAATATATTTTTTAAAAAAAAAGAACTCACAGACTCATTGGATTTAAGTATTTTAGTCCTTTTGAAGATAAATTAAAAATTCACTATCAAATATCACATAGTAAGTCATATCTCTGAACTGAAGGTAACTAGAATGCTACTTTCATTAATTCTTCATGCAGGAGAGTTTACTCAAAACAGAGCATTTCAAAGCTATAGTCAACCTTTGAGATGGATTTCAAACTGTACTCTAAAGAGCTTCAAGAAAGTGCTGATGGGTGGTAGAAGGAAAGACAAGAATGAGCCATTCTTTTTCATCCCTTTAATTAGTGAAGCTGTTCTTTTTCCTATGTGATGTATTGTCAGAACTGCTCTAGTTTACAACCCACCACCACCATTTCTCAGAGGAGAAAAGTAGCCCCTCATATGTTCAAATGTTTGGCCAAGTTTAATGTTCAGAAGTCTCCTTACACCTAATTTATGCTGCTGCCCCTGAATTTGTCGCCCTGCTTTTTCTACTTCATATTAGGGACCACTTTTTGAACCACCCCCCCAAAGATTATCATATTTGCTTTATCCTCATGGAAACATAATACGGTCAATAGGCATGGTACACATTCAGAAAGTAGAAGAGACAAGACAAGATCCATGGCTACCTTGATCTCTAGGCCATTGCTCTTTCTACAGAACACTGCTTTCATTTATTTCATTTTTAATAAAATATAGTTGGCATAAAATATATTTGTTTCAGGTGCACAACATAGTAATTCAACATTTAAATGCTTGTGATGTGATCTTTTAAAACAGAGGCTACAAACTGGCAAATAAGGCCTGCCAGATACAGCTTGGTCTGCTCAGAACTTTGAAAATCTGGAAATTTTACATAAAATCTGAATTTCTAAAAGAAAAAGAATATCTGAAAATCCGGGTCCCACATATTTACTGGCTCAGCACAACTAGAGGAAGTAGAGGAGCAATGTTTACCCATAGACAGAATATACACTCTTCTGTTTCCTACAGATCCCATAATTTACTCTGATCTTCTGCCTGACCCTCTAAATGAATTTATGTTATTTCCTTGGGTCTAGTAGGAATTTGAGTTTTATGACCATTATTTTAAAGTTTATGGGTATAATTTACTCAAATATTAGTCAATTTACCTGAAGAAACTTAAGCTATAAGTGCTAGATTGTTTACCTGAAAGGTCACGTGCATTTTATTTAATAGGAAAGACAAGCCTTTGATCCTTGAAGTAGATGCCACTTTACTATTATTATTATTTTTTTTTACCTACAGAAAAGCATCTAAAGAAAATTGTGTTAGACGAAAACATATTCAATACAAAATGAACTCTGATTACACTCAGAGAAACATTGTTATTCAATCAGCGTAGTAGCAATAAATTTAAGATACCAAAAGATTGAACCCTAGCTGGTTTGACTCAGTGGCTAGAGTGTCAGCCTGCAGACTGAAGGTCTTGGGTTTGATTCCAGTCAAGGGCACATGCCCAGGTTGCAGGCTCAATCACCAGTAGGGGGCATGCAGGAGGCAGCCGATCAATGATTCTCTCATCACTGATGTTTCTCTCTCTTTCTCTCCTTCTCTCTTCCTCTTTGAAATCAATAAAAATATATTTTTTAAAAAGTTTTAAAAATTGATAAAATGTTTCCTATGCTTTGATATATGTAAAAGTTGTCAAGTGATTGTACACCTTAAATATATACAACTGTTATTTGTCAATTATACCTCCATAAAGGTGGAAAAAATGTTTCCTATGCTTTGAAATTAGAGTCAACTTTTAACCTGACATATACTGCTATATTTCAGGGACTACTAAGTTGGGCTTTAGTTGTTCCTTACACAAACTGTTCTTTTTAATCGTGTAATTTGTGTCTGTGGTCCAATACAATAAAGTGTTCATTTTGGGAACAAATATCTAATAAATATATAAGACATAAGTAAAGCAATGTCCTGCCCTCCCCCAACTTTACATGTAAAGGATAAATGGCCAGTAAACAGGTGTTAGTAAAACTGGGCTTAGGTTATCTTTGGAGGCTTTAGTAAATCATGCTAACTGTGGCATTTCCACTGTTGGAGCTTTTAGGGAGCTTTCCCTACTCTTTGCTAATAATTTTATTCATTTTATATGTCACCTCTTGCTCCACAGCATGTTAGGAATCCTGGAATTTCTTCGATAAGCTCAGTATGTCAAAAGGAAATTAAAATATATTTCATTATAAAACTATAAAAATAAAGGCCAGGTTATTTTAGGTCTATGTAAGTTTCCAGAGGGCATCCAAACAAACTATTGATCACTTAAGTCTTCAAAAGCATGATCTTTGGATTCAAGGCTCAAACAATTAAAACTATCATTTTCTTTCTTTTGGAAATTTATTTTTCCTAGAATTATTTGGGAATAACAAAAATTTTGGTTATATTAAATATCTGCTTCTTCTGAAAGACATTTGTGCATAA
This sequence comes from Myotis brandtii, assembly GCF_000412655.1. NCBI lineage: Eukaryota > Metazoa > Chordata > Mammalia > Chiroptera > Vespertilionidae > Myotis > Myotis brandtii. The sequence continues at coordinate 1,533,990 of NW_005357451.1, read as the reverse complement.
GCTTGATTATTTAAAAAGTCAGGGATATTTAAAGTCAGAGTCCAGAAAGAAATGTAATGGAAAATTAAAAATGGCATGGGGTGATAATAAGAGATAAAGAAGTCTATGGCAATTTTTACACTTGTTTTTAAAAGAGGGACTTCAAAATATATATATATTTAACATAGGCTGCCAATATAACTTAAAGAATGCAAGATTCTATGCCAATTATCTCTGACAGATGACCCCTCTAAACAAACAGTACTTTGTCAGTCCAGTCTGAGGAACCTCAGTGGTTCAATGATATTTCTCATATGTCCTACAATAACAAAAAATCTCAGAGATAGGATTATGGTTCACAGCATCAAATGTATTTTTCAAGACAATGATCATGAAAAAATTAGAATAACTTGTTCTCACAATACAACAATAATTATTTTGTATGTACAATATGAATATAACTTTCAACAAGGATGAGGCCAAATAAATAGTCATATTATAAATCTATCCCAAATAGTTTTTAAATAATATCCTTCTACATATTCAAACTCACTAAATATCAGACACATAAGTAAACTCTGATTATTAGATAACCTACATGAAATCATTTATATTCTTTAAAGCTTTAAACATTAAAATCTCACAAAACCTTCATAAAAGTTAAATCACTTAATGCTGTGGGAATCTTTGGCCATAATATTTCTGTTGGAAATGTGTCTCTGTAACAGTTCTTCTATCCTCTTAGGTTTGGCCAAAGACACATGAGTTACCCTTTGACTCTTATCCTTTGATCTCTATGGGGGTGAGGAGTCTAGCCAGCCTTTTATAAGGGAATTTTTAAAACACTTATTACACTCCTTATATTTCAAGTCTTCCCATTGATGATCATGTCTTCCGGATATTTGCTCAGAAGGACTCACAGAAACCACTAAGAAAATGTGCCAGATCTAATGAGTCATTTATGGTAGATATACATTAAAGCCCTTGAGGCAATGGGCACAATCGCTGCTTTATCAGCTTTTAGTTAGCTTTGGGTTTGATGGTTTGATATCACACTCAAGCGATAGGAAATTGGCCTACTTCCTAAATAGTATGCTGCTTATGTAGAGAACTTAGTGGCAGCTTCCAATTCTGAATGGCTGATTAAAACAGTGTTTCCTTAATAACATTTAAAACAATGTGTGAATATTTTATCTATTTACTTGTTTTAGATCTATCACCCCTCCAAAAATTCAATCTCCATGAAAGAATAGGTTTAGATTTCTTCTTCACTGTTTCAATCCAAAACAGAGATGGCACAGAGTGGGTACTCAGTGAATATCTGTCAGATAAACTGACCATTAAATATGTGAAGGTACACTTCACTCTTTCATATGCATCACTATTGAGTCTTCAAGTGCATTTACATATAACATATTTTCAGAACCTGTTTCTACTATGCAACACTGTTTTACATCATTGATGATGGTGCTTAGTTTATATAAAGACAGCCATGGTGTTTTGAAATCTGAGTAAACTTTCACTGGGTAGCTAAAGTTGATTAGAAATATTATAAGCCCAAACTTAGTTGATGGCATCAAATAAACTGAATTTCTGATAGATATAAAAATGTAGATCCATTATAAAATTATTCACGAAGAGAAAGAATATTCTAAAATTTATTTCAAATGGATAACCAAGATGGTGGCATAGGTAAACACCTATACTTCCTGCCTCTCACAACCACATCAAAATTACAACTAAAAGGCAGAACAACTATCAAACAGAACTGCGGGAAAGCTGGCTGAGTGGAAGTTCCACAACTAGAGAGGTAAAGAAAGTGCATTGAGACTGGTAGGAGGTGTGGAGTCGCAGAAAGTGCTGGCACATGGGTGTGCTGCTTTTTTAATTGGGAAGGAGATATAAGCTCCAGCTTACTCTGAACTCCAGTTCCGGGTGACACTCTTGGGGACATCAGCATATACGGGGAGAAACTGGACTATCTGGCATCAGGACAGGAATGCGAGGGTGGCTTTCTTTCAGAGGTGTTTTCAGTGATCATTTTTCCTGTATGGGGATGTGGGGACATGGGGGGACCTCTCCAGTGCAGGGCTGACTGGAAGTGATTCCCTGAGACCCCACCACACCCAATTTACAACCCCACCCAAGCTGTGTGCAGAGGCTTTTACATATAAATGGTCTGTCCTTTCTCAGCCTAAAACCTGATAAACAGGCAGCAGCAGCAGCAAGCTGCCTTGCTACACAGCTGGGCCTAGACTGGGCATTTCCAAACCCCATACAAAGAGGAAGAATCTGCAGATCTCTCTGTAGCTCCTGCTGGTTGGCCCCAGGCAGTGGCTTACTTTGCACCTCTTTGGAGATCCAAGAGCCAGTGTACCCACTGGTCAGTGTGAGATCATACCAGAATACAACTCTTCACATCCATAAGAGACACACTCAAGGGGAAGACTCAGTGAACACCAAAGCCCCACTGAAACAAGTCCTGCCCCATAAGGGTGTCTTCTGCACAGCAGTTCTTCCAGTGCAGATACAGCTGGTCCTCACAACCAATTTGCCTGGAGGTCAATTCTTCCCACTGATATCAACAGCAATCAAGGCTTAATTATAGCAAGACTGTGCACACAGCCCACTAAGGGGTGCACCAAGAGTGTCCACCTCAGGTTACTGGGGAGGCTGAGCCACTGGGCCCTATAGGACACCTACAACACAAGGCCACTCTATCAACTCAAGGAGACTTAACAGCTACCCAATACATAGAAACAAACACAGGGAAGTAGCCAAAGTGCAGAGACAAAGAAACATGTCACAAATGAAAGAAATGGATGAAAGCAAAATACTGGCTATAGAGTTCAAAACCACGGTTATAAGGTTACTCAAGAATCTTCTAGAAACCTCTGAGGAACTTAGTGAGACCGTCAAGGATCTTAGTAAGAATGCCAAAAAAATGGAAAAGGACCAGTCAGAAATTAAGCATACACTGACTGAAATAAAGAATAATATACAGTCCCCAAACCAGTTTTAAGTAGAGAAGCCGTATAGCCTCAGAGGCCAACCCCAAAACACTGCCACCCAGAGGCTGAGCCACAAACTGACTCTTAGGTGAACACAAATTAAGGCAGTCTGGATCACAAATACGGCCTGCTTTAAAATCAGGACTGTGATTTACAACACGGAGGAACAGTGTATCACAGGGAAATTCAACACTCTCCTAAATACCTGGCAGGACTAAGCAGATCCAAGCAACAGCAGCCTCCTGATCACCACACCCTCTGTCTGAGGAACAGCAGCTGTACGTGAAGCCTCCCCCCACCAGCCAGAAGAGCCACCACAGCTGTGAACAACACCCACCAGAGGAGCTGCTGCCAACTGAGGAGCAGCTGCTACCGCAACCACCCAAGGAGCAACCACAGCCCAAGGAGCCACTGCCACCCAGGGAGCAGCCACTGAACGACTCAACATCTAGATATGTCAGTGAGATCAAACATGGGTAGGCAAAGAAACCCCCAAAGGAAAGAAAAGGAGGACTCGCCAGAAAAGCAGCTAAGTGAGACAGAGGCATGCAACATGACAGAAAAAGAATTCAGAATAAGGGTCCTAGCGTGCATAAACCGGATGGAGGAAAAAATCAACTACTTATGCAAGAAGCAAGAAGAAACAGATGAAAAAATCAATAACTTATGCAAGACCCAAGAAGAAATGAAGAGCGATATAGCTGCAATAAAAAACACCATTGAAAGCATCAACAGTAGACTAGGAGAAGCGGAGGACCGAATTAGTGAATTAGAAGACAAGGAAGCAAAACACACCCAAACTGTACTGCAATTGGAGAAAAAAATTAAAAGACAGGAGGAGAGCCTAAGGGAGCTTTGGGACAACATGAAACGAAACAACATACGAATAATAGGGGTGCCAGAACAACAGAAAGATGAACAAGGATTAGAAAACCTACTCGAAGAAATAATATCAGAAAACTTCCCTGAGGTGGGGAAGAAAAAAGTCACACAAGCACAGAGAGTCCCAAACAAGGTGAACCCGAAAAGACCCACACCAAGACACATCATAATTACCATGGCAAATGTTCAGGACAAAGAGAGAATCTTACAGGCTGCAAGAGAGAGACGGAAAGTTACATACAAGGGATCTCCCATTAGATTATCAAATGATTTCTCAACAGAAACACATCAGGCCAGAAAAGAATGGACAGAAATTTACAAAGTGATGCAAAGCAAAGGACTGAACCCAAGAATACTCTATCCAGCAAGGCTATCATTCAAAATTGAAGGGGAAATAAGAAGCTTCACAGACAAAAAAAGGCTAAGGGAGTTTATCACCACCAAGCCAGCAATGCAAGAAATGCTAAAGGGACTGGTGTAAAAAGAAGGAATAAAAAGCTCAGAAAGAAAACAGCCACACAAAAAAAGAAATGGCTACAAACAAGTACCTTTCAATAATAACTTTAAACGTAAACGGACTAAATGCTCCAACCAAAAGACATCGAGTGGCTGAATGGATAAAAAAACATGACCCATACATCTGCTGTCTACAAGAGACCCACCTCATTAGAAGGGACTCACACAGACTGAAAGTGAAGGGATGGAAAAATATCTTTCAGGCAAATGGAAAGGAAAAGAAAGCTGGGGTAGCAATACTTATATCAGACAAAATAGACCTCAAAGTGAAGGCCATAACAAGAGATAAGGAAGGCCACTTCATAATACTAAAGGGATCAATACAACAAGAAGATATAACCCTGGTAAACATATATGCACCCAATGCAGGAGCACCCAAATACATAAAAAAACTCCTGGAAGATATCAAAGGAGAGATCGACAACAATACAATCATAGTAGGGGACTTTAATACACCACTGACATCACTGGATAAGTCCTCTAGACAAACAATCAGCAAAGAAACAGCAATCCTAAATGACTCACTAGATCAGATGGACTTAATAGACATCTTCAGAACACTTCACCCAAAGCCGCGGAATATACATTCCACTCAAGTGCTCATGGAACAGATTCAAAAATAGACCACATATTGGGTCACAAGCAAAGTCTCCCCAAATTCAAGAAGATTGAAATCATAAAAAGCATCTTCTCAGACCACGATGGCATAATATTAGAAATAAACTACAATAAAAACAACCCAAAATACTCAAACACTTGGAAGCTGAATAGCATGTTATTAAATATTGATTGGGTTACCAATGAGATCAAAGAAGAAATTAAAAACATCCTGGAAACTAATGACAATGAAAACACAACAATCCAAAACCTATGGGACACAATGAAAGCAGTCCTGAGAGGGAAGTTTATAGCTCTACAGGCCTATCTCAAAAAACAAGAAAAAATGGTAGTAAATCATCTAACTCTTCAACTCAAAGAATTAGAAAGAGAGCAACAAGAAAACCCCAGAGTGAGCAGAAGGAAGGAGATAATAAAGATTAGAGCAGAAATAAATGACATAGAGACCAAAAAAACAATACAGAAAATCAATGAAACCAAGAGCTGGTTCTTTGAAAGGATAAACAAGATTGACAAACCTCTAGCCAGGCTCACCAAGAAGCAAAGAGAGAGGACCCAAATAAACCAAATCAGAAACGATAGAGGCGAAATAACAACAGACCCCACAGAAATACAAATGATTGTTAAAAAATACTATGGACAGCTCTACTCCAACAAACTAGACAACCTGGAGGAAATGGACAAATTCCTAGAAAAATACAACATTCCAGCACTCAATCAGGAAGAATCTAAAAATCTCAATAGGCCAATAACTATGGAAGAAATTGAAGCAGTCATCAAAAAGCTTCCAGCAAACAAAAGCCCAGGACCAGACGGCTTCACAGGGGAGTTTTACCAAACATTCAAGGAAGAACTAAAACCTATCCTCCTCAGACTACTACAAAAAATCCAAGAGGAAGGAACACTTCCAAGCTCATTCTATGAAGCCAGCATCACCCTAATACCAAAACCAGGTAAAGACAACACAATGAAAGAGAATTACAGGCCAATATCCCTCATGAACATAGATGCCAAAATCCTCAACAAAATCTTAGCAAATCGGATCCAACAGTACATCAGAAAGATCATACACCATGACCAAGTAGGATTTATTCCAGGGATGCAAGGATGGTACAATATCCGCAAATCAATAAACGTGATACATCACATAAACAAATTGAAAGAAAAAAACCACATGGTCATATCAATTGATGCAGAAAAAGCATTTGACAAAATCCAACACCCATTTTTGATAAAAACTCTCAGCAAGGTGGGAGTAGAAGGATCATACCTCAACATAATAAAAGCCATATATGACAGGCCCACAGCCAACATCATACTCAATGGACAAAAACTAACACCATTTCCCCTAAGAACAGGAACAAGACAGGGATGCCCACTCTCACCACTCCTGTTCAACATAGTACTGGAAGTATTAGCCATTGCAATTAGACAAGAAGAAGAAATAAAAGGCATCCAAATTGGAAAAGAGGAAGTAAAACTGTCCTTATTTGCAGATGACATGATATTATACATACAAAACCCTAGAGACTCCATCAAAAAGCTACTAGACTTAATACATGAATTTGGCAATGTAGCAGGATACAAAATTAACCCCAAGAAATCTGAGGCATTTCTATACACCAATAGTGAACTTTCAGAAAGAGAGATTATAAAAACAATCCCATTTACCATCGCACCAAAAAAATTAAGATACCTAGGAATAAACTTAACTAAAGAGGTAAAAGACCTCTACTCAGAAAACTACAGGACGTTGAAAAAAGAGATAGAGGAAGACATAAACAGATGGAAGAACATACCGTGTTCATGGATTGGTAGAATCAACATCATTAAAATGTCCATACTACCCAAAGCAATCTATAAATTCAACGCACTTCCCATTAAAATACCAATGGCATACTTCACAGATCTAGAACGAACTCTCCAAAAATTCATCTGGAATAAAAAAAGACCCCGAATAGCTGCAGCAATCCTGAGAAAGAAGAAAATAGGTGGGATCTCAATACCAGATATCAAGATGTATTACAAAGCCACTGTTCTCAAAACTGCCTGGTACTGGCACAAGAACAGGCATATAGATCAATGGAATAGAATAGAGAACCCAGAAATCGGCCCGAACCAATATGCTCAATTAATATTTGACAAAGGAGGAAAGAACATTCAATGGAGCCAAGATAGTCTCTTCAATAAGTGGTGTTGGGAAAATTGGACAGATATATGCAAGAAAATGAAACTAGACCACCAACTTACACCATACACAAAAATAAACTCAAAATGGATAAAGGACTTAAATGTACGACAGGAAACCATAAAAATTCTAGAAGAATCCAAAGGCAACAAAATCTCAGACATATGCCAAAGCAATTTCTTCACTGATACAGCTCCTAGGGCAGTTGAAACTAAAGAGAAAATGAACAAATGGGACTACATCAAAATAAAAAGCTTCTGCACAGCAAAAGAAACCATCAACAAAACAACAAGAAAACCCACTGCGTGGGAAAACATATTTGCCAACGTCATATCTGATAAGGGCCTAATCTCCAAAATTTATAGGGAACTCATACAACTTAACAAAAAGAAGATAAACAATCCAATCAAAAAATGGGCAAAGGACCTAAATAGACACCTTTCAAAAGAGGACATTCAGAAAGCCAAGAGACATATGAAAACATGCTCAAAGTCACTAATCATCCGAGAGATGCAAATCAAAACAACAATGAGGTACCATCTCACACCTGTCAGAATGGCTATCATCAACAAATCAACAAACGACAAGTGCTGGAGAGGATGTGGAGAAAAAGGAACACTTGTGCACTGCTGGTGGGAATGCAGACTGGTGCAGCCACTATGGAAGACAGTATGGAGTTTCCTCAAAAAACTGGAAATGGAACTCCCATTTGACCCTGTGATCCCACTTCTAGGAATATATCCCAAGAAACCAGAAACACCAATCAGAAAGGATATATGCACCCATATGTTCATAGCAGCACAATTCACCATAGCTAAGATCTGGAAACAGCCTAAGTGCCCATCAGTAGATGAATGGATTAGAAAACTGTGGTACATCTACACGATGGAATACTATGCTGCTGTAAAAAAGAAGGAACTCTTACAAGATATTGAAAACCTATTTGAAGAAATAATGACAGAAAACTTCCCCTACCTGGTGAAAGAAATAGACTTACAAATCCAGGAAGCGCAGAGAACCCCAAACAAAAGGAATCCAAAGAGGACCACACCAAGACACATCATAATTAAAATGCCAAGAGCAAAAAACAAAGAGAGAATCTTAAAAGCAGCAAGAGAAAAACAGTCAGTTACCTACAAGGAAGTACCCATATGACTATCAGCTGATTTCTCAACAGAAACTTTGCAGGCCAGAAGGGAGTGGCAAGAAATATTCCAAGTGATGAATAGCAAGAACCTACAACCAAGATTACTTTACCCAGCAAAGCTATCATTCAGAATTGAAGGTCAGATAAAGAGCTTCACAGATAAGGAAAAGTTAATGGGTTCATCACCACTAAACCAGTATTATATGAAATGCTGAAAGGTATCCTTTAAGAATAGGAAGAAGAAGAAGAAAGTAAAGATAAAAATTATGAACAACAAATACATATGTATCAACAAGTGAATCTAAAAATCAAATCTGATGAACAGAATAAACTGGTGAATATAATAGAATCAGGAGCATGGAAAGGGAGTGGGCAGACAATCCTTGGAGGAAAAGGGTTGTGGGGGGTGCGGGAAGAGATTGGACAAAGAGCTTACAACTATGGATGAGGACAGTAGGGGGGGGGGCGAGAGCCTGGGGTGAAGTGAGAACCAGGTGGAGGAGAGCTATGGCGGGAAAAACAGAGGAACATCTGTAATAATCTGAACAATAAAGATTAAAAAAAACTTTACCAAAAAAATAATAATAAATAATGTATTTTAATTATACCTTCCCTTTTTCTAACATTGGGCTTATTTGTTCAGTGAAGTTGGATGAGTAACACAGATCTGTAAGCACAACTCAGCTAAGCTGTTTCTAAGAAAATGAGTTCATTTGGCAATTGATCATTCTGGTAATCCTATCTGGTTTAGTCTAGCTGCATATGAAGACAATTAAGCAAGGTCAGAGCAAAGGAATCCTGGGCTGGACACACTCTCAATGTATTACTAAGAGGCAGGAGTGAGAATGAAGAGGATTATTTATTTGAAAGTCTGTTAAATCCCTATGTTCATCCCTTGAGTTAATCCCTGACAAGGACTACTCTATTATTATAAATAAAATTGCATGTTTTTCAGCGATGAAGATACCAAAGGCAGATACTTAAAATTACAAATGATTACCTTTTGAAACACTACATATAATGCATTTACATGTCCCAAATCTCATGTTAAATGATAACACCTTACTGTTACAGTTTTATACTAAACAGGGCATTTTTCTTTGTTAACTAATAAAGTACAACTATTTTGTGTACAAAAGTAGGTTTGAAACACTGTACCACTTTCATAGAGAGACTTGGACTAAAACATTTTTAATCTGCTTCAGTGTTCTTCCACTTCTTGTTGTTCACAATATTTATCTATCCAAATATGACTGAATACCCATTTTCCTTGATGCCTTTTTTTCCGTGATCATCTTGTCACTTTTATGACATGTAAAAAAACAACTTCTTTAAGAGTTAAAGGAAGCTCTTCAGACATCTATATATATAAAAGGCTAAGCAACCATCCAACCAGTTGGTAGGTATGATGCACACTGACCACCAGGGGGCAAACACTCAAAACAGGAGCTGCTGAGCTGAGGTGACTTGGCAGCAGTGGTTCTCGGGTGACACACCCTGAAACCAGAGAGGTGGGAGCCCGATTCCTCCTGGTACCATACAATTCCACCTTTGGTCGTGGGTTATGTTGTTGCTGGGGCACTGTTGGCCCTGAATCTGGTTTACTGCACACTTGCATTTGTGTTCCACACCCTGTACGACAGCAACTTTGCAGAGTGCCCTCTTGCACTCTGGGACCCCTTGGGGGATGTTGGCAAGCCAGGTTTGGCTCAACCCCTACAGACCTGGCCGAGGGACCCCACCTGCCGGAGGGACCCCGCTCACTCCCCACATCCTCTTTCAACTGTGGCATCACCCCAGGTGTTGCAGGCCGGGGAGGGACCGCAGGAGGTTGGCTCCAGGGCGTGTCCAGCCTGTCTCTTCCAGTCCCGCCCCACCAGCCACTTTCTAATTAATTTCCTTTCAATGTGCATGAATCCATGCACCAGGCCACTAGTATATATAATTGATATTAGCAGTTTGTATACTGATCCCATAGAGACATTTTTCTCCTCATTCTATCATAGCAGCATATTAATTCAACATTTACTCTACAAATACTTACTGATCTTCAACTATGTACAAAAGGTTCTTTGCTATGAACCATGGAGAATACAAGGATCTTCAGGCATGGCCCCTGATATCAGAATATTACTATCTATAAAAAGAAAAATATCATTGTTGCACATAGTTACATTGAAAGGCTTTGAATGATAAACTCCACACGATTTCCTGGCATAGTGGTGGCACTCAAAAATATCTGATAAATGAATGTTGAATGCATGGGTAATATAAATGAACTGTTATAAGAATTTAGATAAAAGTATCACTTTTACCTACAGTGGACAGGAAAGTCTTTATGAAAGGGATGAAATTTTGAGTCTTGAAGGATAGATAGGTTTTGAGGAACAAAGACAGAAAGAGGACAACAATGATTGAGAAACTCACAGGATGGAGAGAATGAATTACTACAAGAAAGTTTGTAGGTAGGAAATTACTGCAATATCCTCAGCATAATATCACCAGATTGATAGAGATGAGGATTAAAGGAAGGAACATGTGCAACAGAAAGTATAAAGCTAGCATTAGTATAAATTAAAGCTTAAATGGACATGGAAACAAAGTATAGCATGGAACAAAGGAGAACTCTGAGCTTACGACTTTGTCCATGAAATGTTATTTTCCAAGTTCCATGAAACCAAGTTATAAATGAATTTTCCAAGCAGTAACCTCTTCAGAAAAAGAAAAGAAAAAAACACCTGAATAAGGCATAAGGAGACTTGGGTATTAGTCCCGAACTACACAACTAATTAGCTGTGTGACCATGAGCAAATGACTTCCCTTCTCTAGATCCCAGTATGCTCATTTGTAAAACAAGGATTGGATAAACTGACCTCTTCAATCCATGATAACTCAAATATCATATGGTTCTCTGGTTCCTAAATTGTCAACTACCTAGTAAAAAAATACAGGTAGATTAAATTGAAATTCCTTTTGATAAATTAGTGGTTTGTGCAGCTTAGTTGCCATTCCTAAGGCATACTCTTTTTCCATTGGTTTATAAATACTTATAGCAATGTCTGTCAGTGGTATTCAGCTAAGGGGCATATCCTTCCTATGTTTCAGAAAAGAACTTACCGAAAATTCTTCAGACATTTTACTTCACAGAGAAAACAGTAGGGCATTATTCTGTTTGCATGCTACAGAAAGATAGACTTAGAGTGCATATGTTTGTTCCAGCAAGTTTCACTTCCATTGAAATTTATACCTCCTTTACAACAATCTCTATTATAATAACAACAAATTTGACATTATCTATCTATATGTATATTCAAGTGAGTTTATTTACAATTAAATCTTCTTTAACCTTGCTCTTTAAAGGTTACAGAAATTCAGGATTCTATCCTGTCTTCACAACTCATACTTTGTAGTCCTAAGGTCAATCTAATTCCCCTTTTCAAATGCTACATCCTTTTTTTAAAATATGGTAACTGGTACTAAACACAATATTCTAAGTGGGGTTATAGGAATGTTGTGGTCTCATCATATATCCAGTAGATTTTTAGATATTTCTTATAACATGTATGCAGGTAAAAATAAGCTGTCATTTGTCAAGAAAGTCACTGTTACTTTCATTTCTCCTTTGTGCAGTTAGTTTTATTTGGGGCTTTCTGATTGGAAAATTCCTATACATAGAGAAAATGAATTATATAATGTGCCTAACAGTTGCGCAGAGAAAAACATGTCACTCCTTCTGACCGATGTGTAACATCCACTTTATCCGCCATAGATAAAACTGAAAGGACATGAGTGTCCATTAGTTATCATTTAACATGCAAACATGGTAATGCTGGTCTCATAAAATGTGTTTACAAGTTTTTCTTCCTCTTCAATATTTTGGAAGTGTTTGAGAAAGATTGGTATTAAAATTCACCAGTGAAGCTTTCTAGTCCTAGACCTTTATTTTTGGGGAGGTTTGTTATTACTGATTCAATCTCCTTACTAGTAATCACTCTATGCAAAATTTCTATTTCTTTATGATTCAGTCTTGGAATATTGTATATTTCTAGAAATTAAACAACTGGAAGTAAGAACCATAACTAATGGGTATCTCTTTGAAGTGTCTAGCAAAAGACAAGCTACAAAAAAGCACGTATTTACAAAGTGGCTACAATGAACATTTAAAAGGGCTGTGAAGCTCTGCTGGCAGCAAAACCTCAGACATCTCTCATAGCAATATGTTTATTGATACATCTCCCATGGCAAAGGAAACTGAGGAGAAGATAAACAAATGGGACTACATCAAAATAAAAAGCTTCAGCACAACAAAAGAAACCATCAACGAAATGAAAAGAGAGCCCACTGCATGGAAGAACATATTTGCCAGTGATACATCCCATAAGGGGGGTTAATTTCCAAACTATACAAGGAACTCATACAGCTTAACAAAAGGAAGACAAACAATCCAATTGAAAGTGTGCAAAGGACCTAAATAGGCATTTCTCCAAAGGGGACATACAGATGGTCAAGAGACATGGAAAAATGCTCAGTCACTTATCATCAGAGAGATGCAAATTAAAAGCATAATGAGGTATCAACTTACACTTGTCAGAATGGCTACCATCAACAAATAACAAATGACAAGTGCTGGCGAGGAGGTGGAGAAAAAGGGAACCCTAGTACACTGTTGGTGGGAATGCAGACTGGTGCAGCAACTGTGGAAAACAGTATCAAGTTTCCTCAAAAAATTAAAAATGGAACTTCCATTTGACCCAGTAATCTCACTTCTAGAATATATCCTAAGAAACCAGAAACACCAATCAGAAAAAATGTATGCACCCCTATGATCATAGCAGAGCCAATTACAATACTAAGATTTGGAAAAAACCCAAGTGCCCATCAGCAGATGAATGAATAAAAAAGGTATGGTACATTTACACAATGGAATACTATGCAGCTGTAAAAAAGAAAGAACTCTTACCATTTGCAACAGCATGAGTGGACCTGGAAAATATTATGCTAAGCGAAAGATAAGTATCATATGATCTCACTCATATGTGGAATCTAATGAACAAAATAGATCCAGAGACATAGAAGCATGGAACAGACTGACAAATCTCAGCGGGAAGAAAGGGGCAATGGGGTGGGTGGAGAGTGATTTACTGAGGAACTTACATGTATATATACAGACTCTATGGATATAGACAATAGAGTGGTGAAGGCCTGGGAGGGGCAGGTGTGGGGTGGGGGGGTCAATTGGAAAAAAACAAACAAAGGGAACATCTGTAATACTTTCAACAATAAAGATATTTTTTTTAAAAAGAACATTTCCTCCTCCAACTGAAATTTCCTTCCCTATGGATTATTGGGGTGTTCCTTCTATAGTTTCTATAGTTAGTTTTTTGTTGTCTCAAAAGTGTTAAATATCATCCCACTTCAGGGTTTTTTTCTCCAAGTTTTGGCCTTTGTCTCTTGGTCCCAATCAAATAAAAGAATAAGTTCCCCTTGGTGAAAATCAATATACTGACATTGTCTTAGATTTTAGGTGTCAATTTTAACATTTTAGCAAAACCAAACAGGCTCACCAACAAGTCTCTAAATAAAATTTCCAATGCATGGGTATCCAGGTGACTTATTCAAATTTAAATCTCTTAGCTAAGTTCACATCAAGGGTTATGATTAGCATTAAATGAGTGCCCATGAAGGCTGTTAGCTATTTCAGGACCTAATATATTTATTTGCTATTCTGTTTCTTTAAGTGTTTAGTGTGTTGTTGTTGTTTTCTTCTTTTCAGGAGCTCTCCATATTATTCCTTTTGTATATTTACCCTTTTCACTTTATCGATTACTAAAGGTTACTCCCATAACTGTCTTCTCAAATAATGCATAAGCATTTCCTTTATTCAAACATAGCTATATGTATTATCCATTTGTTAGAAAATATGCCCCCTTAAGTCTAAAACTTTACCAGGCATGCATTTTTTCCTAAAGATTCTTCAACAATCCTGCCCCAGGTTTTTGGATGAAACTCTTCCTATCACTTTCTCTTGAGTAAAACAAAATTTAAAAGGATTGAAAATAAGAAAATAACTATCCTCTTATGTGAATATGAATCATCACTAATAGAAATGATTCAATACTCCCCAGGATGTGTAGATCCTTCTTACCCATCCCATCATGCATCTCCCATTTTCTCTATAGTCATCTCTGGATTAGGACTCCTTATCATTACATTTGTTCTCTTCCAAGCTGTAGAAACTGACTTCACACTGAAAATTTAGAGATTTCAGACTGCCTCTTTATCTCTCCAGGGTTATTGGACTTCCTTTTTCTCCCTTCATACTACTGTAGCAATCCTCCTATGTGAGATCTTTAGACCTTTACGATGCTTGCTTGTAAAGCTCTTGGTCTTATAGTAATCACATCTTGAAGAATGTCTTTGTATCAGTGAATGCTTCCCCCTAAAAATCAAATCAAGTGGCAATGAAAGACCACCCATTTATTATTCCTGAAGGTGCCTTCGTAGTAGGAAACAATACATTTTTGCCATACTCACAAATACCATGTCCGTATTACCTCACCCTAATCATTTACCTATTATACTCTTCAGGAAACTAAACTGAAAGAAAGCAATAGCATGTTACACAAAATAGGCAGACAGGTCTAAATGTTTTATATACAAATTACAGAGCATTTTACGCATGGAGGGAAACTCAGAGATGATCAAAGCCTTGATTCTTTTAAAAGCATCATTTTATTTAAATGTTTTTAATAGGAAAGAAACTAATGTACTACTTCAATAATCTTTGAGTGTCAAAATAAAAATAATAAAAACCATGCATAACAAAAGGATGTGTCTTAATTGTAGAAAATCACATTCATTTGTAAAGTTTAAAAGCCTGCTAATCAGTTTCTTTTTTAATTTCTTTATTGATTAAGGTATTACATATGTGTCCTTATCCCCCCATTGCCCCCCCACCTCCCCACTCATGCCCTCACCGCCCCCCCGTGTCTGTGTCCATTGGTTAGACTTATATGCATGCATACAAGTTCTTTGGTCTATCTCTCCCCCTTAACCCCACACTTCCCTACCTTCCCTCTAAGGTTTGAGAGTCAGATTGATGCTTCTCTGTCTCTGGATCTGTTTTGTTCATCAGTTTATGTTGTTCATTATATTCCATAAATGAGTGAGATCAAGTGATATTTATCTTTCTCTGACTGGCTTATTTTCACTTAGCATAATGCTCTCTAGTTAAATCCATGCTGTTGCAAATGGTAAGAATTCCTTTTTTACCACAGCGTAGTATTCCATTGTGCAGATGTACCACAGTTTTTTAATCCACTCATCTGCTGATGGGCACTTAGGCTGTTTCCAAATCTTAGCTA
>NW_005357451.1:1517458-1518212 GCF_000412655.1 Myotis brandtii | reverse complement strand
TTTGTTAAGTTGTATGAGTTCCCTGTAAATGTTGGAGATTAAACCCTTATCAGTGATAACATTGGCAAATATGTTCTCCCATGAAGTGGGCTTTCTTGTTGTTTTGTTGATGGCTTCTTTTGCTGTGCAGAAGCTTTTTATTTTGATGTAGTCCTATTTGTTTATTTTCTCTTTAGTTTCCATTGCCCTAGGAGCTGTATTGGTGAAGAAATTGCTTTGGCATATGTCTGAGATTTTGCTGCCTTTAGATTCCTCTAATATTTTTATGGTTTCCAATCTTATGTTTAAGTCCTTTATCCGTGTTGAGTTTATTTTTGTGTATGGTGTAAGTTGGTGATACTTTTCAAAAGAAGACATAAGGAAGGCCAAGAGACATATGAAAACATGCTCAAAGTCACTAATCATCTAAGAGATGCAAATCAAAATGACAAGAAGGTATCATCTCACACCTGTCAGATGGTTATCATCAACAAATCAACAACCAACAAGTGCTGTCGAGGAAGCAGAGAAAAAGGAACCCGCGTGCACTGCTGGTGGGATTGCAGACTGGTGCAGCCACTGTGAAGAACAGTATGGAGTTTCCTCAAAAATGGAACTCCCATTAGACCCAGTGATCCCACTTCTAGGATATATCCCAAGAAGCTAGAAACACCAATCAGAAAGGATATATGCACCCCTATATTCATAGCAGCACAATTCACCATAGCTAAGATTTGGAAACAGCCTAAGTGCCCATCAGCAGATGAGTGGATTA
>NW_005357451.1:1487346-1517075 GCF_000412655.1 Myotis brandtii | reverse complement strand
TAGGGGGCAAGGGGGGGAAAGGACACATATGTAATACGTTAATCAATAAAGAAAAAATTGTAAAAAAAAAAAGAATCTACAGAAATGAATAATTTTTTTTGCCAATGCCTGTTTTCAAACTCTTGACCGTTCTGGTCCAGACACTGCTGATAGTGTGAAGTAATGGATTTGCACACATCAAGAATCATTTCATTCGGTATTTGTGCACCCTCAATTTGTCAACTGTTGTGCTTTTGTACCATAAACTTTAACTATTATGTATCCCCATAAAAAATTTAGTGGATAATTTCTTTTTGCTCAAAGTTTAGTCTGGCTGAAAATCCTATATAATGAAAGCCTAATATGGAAATAGACTGAAAGGCAGAATGCAGGAGCTGCCCGCTGGTGGTAGTGTGCTCCCACAAGGGGAGCGCTGCTCAGCCAGAAGCCATGCTCACAGCTGGAGAGCCCAGCAGCAGTGGCGGGAGCCTCTCCTGCCACCGCTGTAGGCAGGCCATAAGGAGCAAGGGGTCCCAGACTGCAAGAGCCCCAGACTGCAAGAGGGGTGATCGGGCCTAAGCCAGCAGGTGGACATCCCTTGAGGGGTCTTGAACTGTGAGAGGATGCAGGCTGGGCTGAGGGACCCCCCCGCCTCGTGCATAAATCTCGTGCACCAAGCTTCTAGTAAAGAAATATCAATTGAACTATCAGCTGTTAAAGTGTGTATGCATGTTTTTGGGACATCCTGTATTGGTCATATATTTGAGTTCAAATATTTTGTTTAGAAAATCATTTATAATTTGCTTGTGAAAAATTTTCATTACCAAAAAGATAAAGAGAGATTCAATCTCTTCTCAGGAAAGGATGGGAGATGCATTTTAATAAAAAAGCAATGTATAGAGCTTTAGAGCTCAGAACAGTGGTCATGGCTTGAGAAGAACTTCAACTCACTGCCTCCCATGGATGCAACAATTCTACAATTACATCCTATCTAATAAAAGAGTAATATGCAAATTAACCATCACTCCATCACAAAGACGGCAGCGGCCATGGAGCTGGAGCAAGCAGGAGGCTTGAGTTGTCCCAGTGATGGAGGAAGCGAAGCTTCCCGCCTGCCCTGCCGGCCCTGAGCTCTGCTCAAGGTGACAAAGTCTCAATTATAGAAGATAAATAAACCCCAGATACCTGCTTTCAGCTGGCTTGGCCGCCGATCAAGGAGGGGCTGGGAATCCAGGCTTTGAGCCGGACAAAGGCAACAAAGTTTCAATTATAGAAGTTAAATAAATCCCAGATGCCAGCTTCCAGCCTGAGGGCATGGCCAGCCTGAACACAGCCATCAGCCCCCTACCCAGGCTGGCCAGGCACCCCAATAGGGGCCCCCACCCTGAAGGGGCTGTGGCCAGCCTGAAAATAGCCATCAGCCCCTCACCCAGGCTTGCCAGGCACCCCAGTGGGGACCTCCACCCTGAATGGGGTGTGACCAGCCTGTAAACACCGATCAGCCCCTCACCCAGGCTGGCCAGGCACCCCAGTGGGGAACCCCACCCTGAAGGGGGTGTGGCCATCCTGAAAACAGCCATCAGCCCCTCACCCAGGCTGGCCACAACCCCATGGGGTGAGAGTCCCCACTTGGGGTTTGACCAGCCTGCAAACAGCCATCAGCCCCTCACCCAGGATGGCCAGGCACCCCAGCGGGACCCCCACCCTGATCTGGGACACACTTCAGGGCAAACCAGCCGGCCCCCACCCATGCACTAGCCCTCTATCCTATATAATAAAAAGGTAATATGCAAATTGACCCTAACAGCAGAACGACTGGGAATGACTGGTCACTATGACGCACACTGACCTCCAGGGGGCAGACGCTCAATGCAGGAGATCCCCCCTGGTGGTCAGTGCGCTCCAACAGGGGAAGCTCTGCTCAGCCACAAGCAAGGCTGATGGCTGCCAGCACAGTGGTGGGGGTGGGAGCCTCTCCCGCCTCCTCAGCAGCACTAAGGATGTCCAACTGCAGCTTAGGCCGGCTCCCCGCTGGCAAGTGGACATCTCCTAAGGGCTCCTGGGCTGCCAAAGGGATGTCTGACTGCCAGCTTAGGCCCGATCCCCCAGGAAGCGGGCCTAAGCCATCAGGTGGACATCCCCCGAGGGGTCCCAGACTGTGAGAGGGCACAGGCCGGGCTGAGGACCACCCCCCCTGCCCCCCGAGTTCACAAATTTTTGTGCACGGGTCTCTAGTATGGAATAATTCCTATTAAAAATACCTGGAAACTGAATGAAGAGAACCTTCACAACAAGGAAAAAACATCAAGAAGGGTAGAAGGGGCAGAGATAAAGACCCCTTAAAGAAAAAGAAAAAGAAAAAAAAACGCACTCCAACCAGTGTTCCATGATACAGATAGTATTTATCCTTAGTATACTCAAAGGTACAGAACTTTTTTCCCTGAAGATCAAGAAATTTGAGCTCCACATCAGGGATGCTGACCCTTAGAAACCTATACAGGAAAGAGGAACCCCACAAAACATCTGGCTTTGAAAACCAAAGGGGAATACATCAAGTAATATTATAGAAAACCAAGGAAAGGAAAATTTGATATTAAAGGTTTCATGAACTTTATCAAGTATCCATCAGTAGATGAGTGTATAAAAAGGTTGTAGTACATTTACACAATGGAATACCACTTGGCCATAAAAAGAAGGAAATCTTACCCTTTGCAACAGCATGGATGGACCTGGAGAGTATTATGCTAAGTGAAATAAACCATCCATAGAAATACAAGTACCATATGCTTTCACTCATATGTGGAATCTAATGAACAAAATGAACTATCAAGCAAAATAGACACAAATTCATAAATAGAGAACAAGCTGACAGCTTTTGGGTTGGGATATTTGGGAGTGGGGAAGGAGGGGATGAGCAAAAGATAAACTCATGAACACAGACAATAGTGTGGTGGTTGCCAAGGGGAGATAGGGTAGGAGAGGTGATAGAGGGTACGGGGGCGGGTAAATTATAATGGATGGAGCCTTGACTTGGGGTGGTGAACACACAATATGTGTACAGATGATGTGTTGTAGAATTGTACACCTGAAACCTGTATAATTTTGTTAACCAGTGTTACCTCAATAAATTCAATAAAAATATATTGAATTTTAAAAAAGACAATGAGATATCACCTCATACATGTCAGAATGGCTATTATCAAAAAGAGAAGAAATAACAGGTGATGTGGAGAAAGGGAACCCTCATGCACTGTTGGTGGGATGTAAATTGGTACCATCATGATGAAAACAGTATTGAAGGATCCTAAAAAACAATTTGAAAAGAACTACCATATGATACAGCAATTTCACTTCTGGGTAGATATACAAAGAAAACAAAAGCACTAATTTGAAAAGATATATGTGTTCCTCTGTTCATTGCAGCATTATTTACAACTAGAGGCTCAGTACAAAAAATTCATGCACTGGTAGGTTCTCTAGCGGCTGCCAGCTGCCAGCTGGGTTCTCCCTCCCTTCCCCTGGTCGCCTGCCTCCGCCGTCACCAGCCAGGGCCTCCCTCCCTTCCCCCAACTGCCTGCTGCCACCACTGCTGTCCAGGGCCTCCCTCCCTTCCCCCGGCCAGCCCTGTCCCTTGGTCGAAATGCTGGACAACTCCCGTTCCAGGGGACAATTTGCATACTACACTTTTATTATATAGGATAGTCAAAGTATGAAAGCAACATAAGCGTCCATTTATAGATGAGTGTATAATGAAGTTTTGGTATATATACTGTGGGGATACACAGGGACTCAGTTCCCCTGCTAGGAACTGGACCTTCATGGACTTCGGGTATTAGACAGAGAAGACAGGAGAAGTCATAGGTGTATAGGAGAGAGTCTTTATTGCAGACCAAGTAGTCATTGATAACAAGGAGCCATCAGACAAAACAGTTCTTCAAAGTAGCATTACAAAGTAGCCGCTCACTGGCTCAGCAAAGTAGCACACAAAGCAGGCCTTGCTAATACAGTAGCAAACACAGGAGCCATACCAAGCAGCCGTGCACCAGCTGGTTAACAACACATCTTTATTCCAACTTAAAAAAAAGATGCTTCTTGTCATATAGTGACATCAGTACTTGGGCTATAGAAAGGTACACCTGCACATTATGTACAGTACAATTGCTGTGTCCTTGCTTTTGCACCTGCTTATGGCAAATTGGCTTTGAGCATCCAGTGTAATCTGAACAGGGCCCCTCCACTCCAATTGGCCTTAAACGTTCGGGGTACCCTGCACAGGGTTCCCACATATACACAATAGAATACTACTGTGCCATAAACACATTTTTTTTTCCATTTGCAACAACGTGGATGGACCAGAAGGGAATTATGCTAAGTGAAATAAGTCAGATGGAGAAAGACAAATACCATAAGAATTAACTTATTTGTAAAATCTAAAATCAAAAGAAACAAACAAATCAAACAGGCTCATAGATACAAAGAATAAAATGATGGTTCCCAAAGGAGATGGGCAAAGTAGAAGTGGATTAAGGGATGCAAACTCCAATTATAAAATAAATATGATGTAAAGTACAACATAGGGAATCCTATCTAATAAAGAGGGAATATGCAATTTGACAATCACACCATCACAAAGATGGCCACGCCCACAGTGGAGGCTGAGTTCCCTTAACAAGCCTTAACGAGCAATCAGCAGGGTCCTGAGACTGCGCCTCCCTCCCGGTGTGGCTTGACAGGGGACTTCAGGCCGCACTCCCTGCCCTGGCACCAGGCTGAGGGACCTAAGGCTGTGCCCCCCCCCCACCCCAGTGCCAGGCCGAGGGACCTGAGGCCATGCCCCCTACCTGGCGGGGTATGATGGGGGACCTCAAGGTGTGCCCCCTGCTCTGGTGCTGGGCCAGGGGACCTCAGACCATGCCCCCTACCCAGCGGGGCTTGACAGAGGACCTGAGGCCATCCCCCTGCCTGGCGGGGCTTGACAGGGGACCTCAAAGTGTGCTTTCTGCCCTGGCCAACACCAGGGTACCTCAGGCCGCACCCCCCACCCTGGTGCTGGGACGAGGGACCTGAGGGTACACTGGGGAACCTGAGGCTGTGTCCCTCAATTGGCGGGGCTTGATGGGGGACCTGAGGCTGCATACCCCACCTGGCACCAGGCCAGGGGACCTGAAGCTGTGCCCCCGGCCCGGCAGGGTTTGACGGGGGTGGGGCCAGCAGGGTCTGGATCTCACCCAATGGGGGTGGGGCTGGGGCTGGGTCTCACACGATTTCCTTCTTTCTTTCTTTCTTTCTTTCTTTCTTTCTTTCTTTCTTTCTTTCCTTCTTTCTTTCTTTCTTTCTTTCTTTCTTTCTTTCTTTCTTTCTTTCTTTCTTTCCTTCTTTCTTTCTTTCTTTCTTTCTCTCTTTCTTTCTTTTTCTCTTTCTTTCTTTCTTTTTCTTTCTTTCTTTCTTTCTTTTTTAAATATATATCTTTATTGATTTCAGAGAGGATGGGAGAGGAAAAGAGAGATAGTAACATCAATGATGTGAGAGAATCATTGATTGGCTGCCTTCTGCACATCCCCTACTGGAGATCAAGCTTGCAACCTAGGGATGTGCCCTTAAACAGAATCGAACCTGGGACCCTTCAGTCCGCAGGCCGACACTCTTTCCACTGAGCTAAACCAGCTAGGGCCTCATGCGATTTTGAGGCACGCCTGGGTGGGCAGGGACTTGACTCTGGGTCCCGCAGCGTGCCCCAGACTTTGACAGGAGGAAGATTTTCATATACATTTTACTAATTTTCTTTCATCTCTGACATTTCTATTATAGAGAAAGGGCAAATAGCAATATTAAAATATGTCTTCTAATTAATTCCCTTTTAATGTGCATGAATTTCATGCACCAGGCCACTAGTAAAGGCAATAATATTGTAATAACCTTTTATGGTGATATATGTTTACTAGACATCATGGTTATCATTTCATAAGGTATATAAAATGTCAAATCTATGTTTTTTCATCTGAAAATAATATAATACTGTATGTTAACTATACTTGAATAAAAATCTTATATAATAAAATCCTAGCAACCAAATGGCAGAACGACCAGTTGACCAGTTGCTATGACGCTCGCTGACCACCGGGCAGAAGCTCAATGCAGGAGCTGCCCCCTGGTGATCAGTGCACTCCCACAGTGGGAGCACTGCTTGGCTGACCCAGATGAGCAGTGCTCCCACATCAGGCCGATCCCGCAAGCCAAGCCTCCCACCAGTGCATGAATCTCGTGCACCGGGCCTCTAGTAAATAAATAAAAGTAATGCCCAAGTGATGCTAAAAAAAGAAAAAAGTATCCACTAATTGCAGGCCTTTAGAAGAATGACATACAATCACATAAACAAGAACATTGAACTATTAATGATAGGCTAAAAGCATTCATTTTGTTGATACTATAAAATGTAAAGGGGTGCTTTTTCCTTAAATCTCTATAGGTTCCTCAAAAGCTGAAAAATTTGTTTATCTTATTTTCTTGGAAAAGAAAAACATCTGAAGAAAAAATATTAGTAAGAAATGTCTTTTTTAATCCATTTGCTTGGATGTGTGCTTGTGTGTGTGTGTGTGTGTGTGTGTGTGTGTGTGTGTGTGTGTGTGTTTCACCCTTATGCTCTATCTATCAGTCCTCTGGCATTTTATAGAAAGATGCCAATAGAATAGAAGTGTATAGAAGAGGAGGAGCATCCTTGGGAAAGAGATCATTCTGCAGGGTGGCAATTATCATGATATTAAACTATCTGATTCTATATTAACCTATTAATGCGTATTGTGCCTATAGCAGCAGAATACATATAGATGTATAACACATTGAACACCATTACATGGATACTATATCAACAATGAATATTTAATTAGAGAAAAACAATTTTAGAGAAACCACAAATCTAAAATGAACAAATGCATTAAATAATGCTCATTCAACAGGCAAAAGGGAGAGGGATAGAGAGTTAGAAACATCGATGGGAGAGAAACATCGATCAGCTGCCTCCTGCACACCTCCCACTGAGGATGTGCCTGCAACCAAGGTACATGCCCTTGACTGGAATTGAAGCTGGGACCTTTCAGTCTGCAGGCCAATGCTCTATCCACTGAGACAAACCGGTTAGGGCTACATCCCTTTTTTAATGATGATAATTGTATTGATATTCACAAATAGAATCAATGTAAATTAAGTATAATAAAATTACCTGTAAGAAACTAAAGTTATTGTTTTTAGGTAAGCACACACAAGACAAAATGTATTGGACCTGTTTCTTCCTTTCTCTGATGGCACATTCTTTATCCACATATATGTACATTAACATGTCTCACTTTCTCCTGGCTATGCAACTATGCTCTGTGAAACCAGCTCAACATTTTCAAATCTTATCTGAAAAATTTTAAACTTAAAACTTCAATGATATTCTGCAGTCCTAGCTTCTAATCCAAGGAGTTCAAGGTTCTTTCCAACCTTCATTAATCTGATTGCTACTAGCACATAACAGATATAAACCAATTAAAACTGGCCTTCTATAGAAAGTGCATTAAGCTTCAGTCTTAACAGTACTTTCATAGTATACCCTTACCAGTCATTTGAAAAACTGAAACTATATTTATTTTCTTTTTTTCAACCAAGAATAATCAAAAGTGAACAGAAAGGAAGAAAGAACTCCTAAGAGGGACTTATTGCTACCAAACACCTAAGCATTCCTTCTGACTGAGACTCCCATAGTAAGTCTGTTCAGTAGAATTTTCAGGAAGCCAAATGATAAGAGGGTAGAAAAAAGATTACCATTTATAAGGATAGGAAGGGCCTTTCCACAACTCCATAATTGCTACCCAGATCTGGTGTGTGTGTGTGTGTGTGTGTGTGTGTGTGTGTGTGTGTGTGTGTGTATTTGGGGAGGGACTCAGAGGGGAAATTTTGAACAACTCATTTCTGTCTCAACTAAATCATCTCTGACTAGAACTGTAAAAAAGCAGGACTAATCAGCGGAGAAAGTAACTGGAATAAACAACACATAGAGAAACCTGGCTAGTAATATGGATCTTCTAAGGTGAATTTCTTCATCTCTTACAACTTGTTTGGAAGATAGAATTATTTCCAATGATATATTTTATATATAGAAATATTGATGTTAAGCAAATATGAACTTGAGTTTACTTAAATTATAATTTCACAACACTCTGTATGTATAAAACAGGGGGTTGGAGTAGGGGGGAGTTGATAGGGATGTTGAGGAAAGATAAAATAAGGTGTGTGAGGAGCAGAAGAGCAATCTATTAGCCAAGTGTCCTCACTGCTTCTAATCCCCTCACCACACACACACACACACACACACACCTAGTCTGCCCAGCAAACTCCTAATCATCTTTAAAATCTCATCCCAAGTATCACCTCCTCTGTACCTACAGGACTGACCTAAACCCCCTTTGTTTTGTACTGAAAAAAAAGAAGATTGCTATCAATACTTTTGCCTGAAGGGTATGCAGAAAAAATACATAGCAATACATACACAGGATCTCTATTGTTATCCTTTCATCAATTCACTTGTTCAATCAAGCACACATTTGTGTAGCAATTCAATTTCACCCTTTGTTTGCAGGTGAAAGCAGGAATGAGTTAAAAAACATGGATGTAATACTAAAGCATTATCTTATTAAGACTTTGTGTTTGGGAAAGCCATAAAAAGGCTTAGTTAAAATGGTATTAGTCTGTTCTAATTTATGTAAATATATGAAGACTGTCACATAATACAATTTCACTCAAAGGATAAGAGCATTACTTTTGACATGACCCTATATGTTATACTGGCTTCTATATGGAGAACACTTAACCTATATGTTTCCTTAGAGAGAGCTAAGATTATTTCACATGTTTAAACATTTTGTGTCCAGTTTAAAGCTGTAAAGGGCAGGGAGCATTTTTTTTTTGGTCTATGCCCTAAAAGTAAAACAAAGAACCAAATGCCAAATGATTTGTAATCCTGTTTGAACATAATAAAAATAATAAATTTGGGGTTTTACTAAATATGGATTTATTTATTAAACATAATAAAACAAGTTAATATAACTAAGAAAAAACATAGAGGAAATCAACAAAGAGGACCACTCTTCAGCTTAGTTTCCATAGTTCATTATACTTTGGTTATGTTTCTAAAAATAATTATGGGGCATGAGATGCATGAGAACCATGATGAGAAGATTCACAGGAAAACAAAGATTACTGTAAAAATTCATCCCATTCAAACTTAATACCTTAATCTGAATAAAATCAATTTAATGCATAAGAATATTTAACTAGGGATCTCAGGAAAGTCAACTGGCTCTTTTCCATTTTATGAATTAACAGGACCAGACTTCAAAGCTAACTATAACAGAGCTGTGTCTATAATGACAAAAATATCAAACATGGAATTGCTTTTTATAATAACAAAGTCCAAATTCTCAGGTTCACAGAAACTAATATATCTTATGGTCACCTTATTAAGGAAGCATTTCTTTTATTCCACTTTGAAGAAGATGGTTTTATTTGATTTCACAAAATGAAAATGTTCCCTCCACCTCAAAAATATAAAATGTACTACAATTTTTCTTCTACCAAAATTTAACAAACATGGATATTTATCAAATATGAATTTTGCAGCAGTAATGTATAGAGCTGCACAAATGATTCTGTAAAAACATTAAATGCATTGATAATAGTACAGAAGTGGCATAAAAATGAAATACACTTTTGACCCTATTCCTATATAATAAAAGGCTAATATTCAAATCAACCAAAGGGCAGAACGACTGGTCGCTATGATGTGCACTGATCACCAGGGGGCAGACACTCAATTCAGGAACTGCCCCCTGCTGGTCAGTGTGCTCCCACAGGGGGAGCGTCGCTCAGCCAGAAGCCGGGCTCACTGCTGGTGAGCGCAGCGGCGGTGTGGGAGTCTCTCCTGCCTCCGCGGCAGTGCTAAGGATGTCCAACTGATGGAGAGCGTGCCTAAGCCGTCAGTCAGACATCCCCCAAGGGCTCCCAGACTGCTGAGGGACACACCCCAAGTGCACAGATTTGGTGCAATGGGCCTCTAGTTACACTACCATTTTACAGGCAGGTCCAAGATACACTGCAAACAAAGGGTACATGTTTTTATAAACAAAAGGTCTCAAAAGAACATTGTAAGCAATTCAAATATCTTAAGATATTTAGCCTTAAGGAAAAATTCAAGCTGAGGATACATACATCTTCATATATGCATTAAACTCTGATGATGCCATTCAAAATAATGGTTTGATGTATTTTTATTAATACCCAATAAATGCACTTCTAATACTCAAGACTAAAAGCCTTCACATTTTTAATTAATTAATTAATTAATTATTTTTTTTTAAATCTTTATTGAAAGTATTACATACGTCCCCTTTATTCCCCCACTGACCCCTTCCAGCCCGTCCCCACCTCCCGTCCCAGGCCTTCACCACCCCATTATCTGTGACTATGGCTTAAGCATATATGCATGCAAGTTCTTTGGTTGATCTCTTCCTGCCCACCCCCATCTTCCCTCTGAGATTCCACAGTCTGTTCCCTGCTTCTATGTCTCTGGATCTATTTTGTTCATCAGTTTATTTTGTTCATTAGATTCCACATATGAGTGAGATCATGTGATACTTGTCGTTCTCTAACTAGCTTATTTTGCTTAGCATAATACTCTCCAGATCCTCCCATGTTGTCTCAAAGGTTAAGAGATCCTTCTTTTTCACTGCTGCATAGTATTCCATAATGTAAATGTCCCACAGTTTTTTTATCCACTCATCTGCTGATGGGCACTTGGACTGTTTCCAGATCTTAGCTACTTAAATTATGCTGCTATGAACATAGGGGTGCATACATTCTTTCTGATTAGTGTTTCTGGTTTCTTAGGCTATATTCCTAAAAATGGGATCACTGGGCCAAATGGCAGTTCCATATCTAAATTTTTGAGGAAAATTCATACTGTTTTCTTCAGTGGCTGTACCAGTCTGCATTCCCACCAGCAGTGTACTAGGGTTCCCTTCTCTCCACATCCTCACCAAGACTTGCCATTTGTTGATTTCTTGATGCTAGCCATTCTGACAAGTGTAAAGTGATACCTCATTGCCGTTTTACTTTGCATCTCTCTGATAATCAGTGACTGAGCATGTTTTCACGTCTCTTGGCCATCTGTATGTTCCCTTTGGAGAAGTGCCTATTTAGATCCTTTGTCCATTTTTTAATTGGACTACTTGTCTTCTTTTATTCAGTTGTATGAGTTTCATATATATTTTGAACATTAACCCTTTATCAGATGTATCATTGCCAAATATGTTCTCCCATGCAGTGGGTTCCCTTTCATTTTGTTGAAGTTTTATTCTGCTGTTGTGCAGGAGCTTATAGACATATAGATATAGATAGATATAGATATGGATATAGATATAAATATATATATAGATGATATATAGATATAGATATAGATATAGATATATCTCCTATATAATGAAAGCCTAATATGCAAATCAACCAAACAGTGGAACGACCTATGAAATGACCAGTTGCTATGATGCGCACTGACCACCAGGGGGCAGGCACTCAACGCAGCCAAGGCGGGTGCAAGTGGGGGGCCCTGATCGCCTTGCAGGTTGCCCCGCAGAGGGAGGGACCGACAGTGGCTGTGGGGGGGTGGGGTCTGGCGAGTGGGCGGCACCAGATCAGCCAAGGTGGGTGCCAGTGGGCTCCCCCCTCCGATCGCCCCGCGGGTCCCTCTACACATGAGTCCTGATCACCAGACATGCCTAGGGACCCTATCCATGCACAAATTGCGTTTATATATTCCCATTTGTTTATTTTCTCCTTACTTTCTTTTGCCCTAGGAGATGTACCCACAAACATTGCTACAAGAGATATCTGAGATTTTGCTGCCTATGGTTTCTTCTAGGGCTTTTATGTTTTCATGGCTTACATTTAAGTATTTTATCCATTTTGAGTTTATTCTTAGGTATGGTGTAAGTTGGTGGTCTAGTTTCTGTCTTTTTTTCTTTTTTTTCTTTTTTTTTGCATATTGCTCTCCAATTTTCCCAACACCTTTATTGAAGAGACTGTCTTGACTCCATTGTATGTTCTTGCCTCCTTTGTCAAATATTAATTGAGCGTAATGGCTTGAGTCGATTTCTGCGGCTGTTCTGGGTCTTTTTTTGTTTCATATAAATGTTTGGAGTATGAATTTTATATCTGTGAAATGTGCCATTGGAATTTAATAGGGATTGCATTGAATCTATAGATTGCTTTAGGTAGAATGTACATTTTAATGATGTTAATTCTACCAATCTCTGAACACAGTATATTCTTCCGCTTGTTTGTCTTCCTCTCTCTTTTTTCAATGTTTTGTAGTTTTTTAGTACAAGTATTTTACCTCCTTGAAAAACCTTCACATCTTAAATCAGTATCACAAAGTGTGGCTCTACCATGTTAAGTAAATAATAATAATAATAATAATAATATCACTCATTAAGAAAGCATGTCAATTTTAACATTTCAAAATGATAAAGGGTCTAAGTAGGTTTGTTCCTAGATTCTGCCTATACATGAGATAGTCTTCAACTAAGTAAAAGACAGATGTTGGCACCCTGACTTTTAAACAGTGCTTCCACATTTGATGCCATGAACTTGATTATCTGTGGAAATATATTCGCATTCATTATAATAGGTGGTCTCATATGTGCATCTGCCTGGAGTGCCTTCCTAAATATATGTTCAAAAACTACCCGTGTATTCATAAAAATGGTAGTTCAACAGGCTTATGTATTAATCCCTAATATTTGGAAGAGAAAGATGAGGAGGAAAATAAGGAGACCATAAACAGAAAGCTCAAGTTGTAAATTTTTCCCTTAGAATAAACGATGTGATGGCAGGCAGGTGCAAGGGGTGGGGGAAGCATGCAGTACTAGTCTTTCAAAGTGTTTGATACTGATTCATAGAAAGAAACTTGTCTGTGTATTTGAATCAAAATGTTTATATCTCAGCTGCAAGAGCAATATTTATGTTTCTTTAAAGATGATGGCAAGTCTTTACTTATTAAACTAATCGTATTTAGCAGATGGTCTAAGAAAAGTACTTTGAAAAAGTTTCCCAGAGGGTTATAAAAATGAACACTCTAAAACAGCTGGCAGCTGGTGCATGAAATCAATAATAAGAAAATGAGTTCTACTGTATCTTTGTTTTCGTTGTCTAGTTGAAGACTGCAAAGACAAGAGAAAGAGCCAGAGGGAATCAAATTGTGAGCTTTACAAATGGGATGAAAGGATTCTGTGTATCTAATTAGGAAGAGACAAACCTCCCAGAATGAGTGAATCATAAAACTAAAGAAATAGTATGTGTGTGCCCTTGTCTATATGTGTTTGCAAGGGTACCCACATGCTGAGTGGAGAAGAATAGGGAGATGAAGTTGTCCTTTCTGAATACTTCAACTACAATTTTGTGGGTGATTCATTGCTTATTTTATGGCCTCAGAAATTACAAATTATGCTTAATCACAGTAAAATACTTCAATGGACATAATAATCATTGCTAATGGAATAATGATTATTTGAATATTGATAATTTTCCCACACTTATTATTATTTTAAGCAATTTCAATAGTTAGAATTTCTTAAATTAAAAAATTACCAGTGAGCATAATAAAATCCTTCAGAGACTGACTAGTAACTACTTCTACCAAAACAATAACTATCCAAAATTTTCTATTATTATTTTCACACTGATAATTCTTTATTATTTAAAGAAAATGGCAAATGCAGCTCTGTGTTTGAAATTATGAACAAGTTATCCCTGAAAACATTATGTCTGAAGACATTAAAATGTGAAATAAAATAAAAGTATATTCATTTTGCCCTACTGGTGTGGCTTCGTGGTTGAACATTGACCTATGAACCAGGAGGTCACAGCTTGATTCCTGATCAAGGCACATGCCAAGAATGCTGGCTCAATCCCCAGTAGGGGGCGTGCAGGGGGCAGCCAATCAATGATTCTCTCTCATCATTGATGTTTCTGTCTTTCTCCTTTTCCCTTCCTCTCTGAAATCAATAAAAATGTTTTTTTAAATATGTATTCATTTATATAACTCTATGTTATACTGAAAAACTAATGATTATTTGTAAGGCAAAGATACTATCCTGAATTGTAAAATGGAATAGTCTACATCCCCAGTAATTATATACAGTCAAATTTCTCCCATAAGTTTTCAGAGCTGAAACCAGCACAAAAAATATTAAATAGGGAATCTAAAAGCTAATTAACTTTCACCAAGGGAAATATGTTATTTGAAAGGGGAAACGAGAACACTGTAAAGACATTACAAACTAAGGTTTCAGATATAGAGAAAAATAAGATATTTGTAGTATAAAGATAGCACACCCTGTTCCAGCTCAAATAAACTGTTTTATTTTATTAGGTTTTATCTTAAGTTGAAAGAAGTACATACCACTCCAACCTATGATGACTACTTTATTTTATAGAATTTCATCTTTAAAAGCCAATAATAGTCTCAGCTGTAATTTATGTCATTTTTAGATGAAATGTAATGGATAGTTTTCTATGAACAGAGAGACTCTAAATTTGTCCTGAGATATGGAACTGACACTTCCAGTGGGTATCAGGGGTAGGACAATGCAATTAAAATTAGATTTTTTGTTTTGGGCCAAGGAATGTTTACATAGTAAATAAAATTCTGGCCTTCAGTCTCCACAAGAAGGGAACAGGATGAATTTGTGCCGTGACTAGAGGTTGGGAAGATTTTTGTGCACTGCATACTAGTACTCAAATAAATATGTTTTACCATTACAGTAATTTTGACATATATTAGATTAAAAGAATGAGGAGTGTCTTCTTTGATGTTACTGGGTATTTGAATTTCAAAGGTATCACAGTCTGGTGTGCATTTTTTTAAAATATAAACAATTTTTTCATATGTATATTGGCCATCTGAATGTCCTCCATGGAGAAGTGTCTATTCAGGTCCATTTTCCATTTTTTAATTGGGTTGTCTTCTTAGTGTTGACTTATATATGTTTTTTATATATTTTGGAAATTAACTCCTTATCAGATCTATCATTGGCAAATATTTTCTCCCATTAAGTGGGTTCTCTTTTTGTTTTGTTGTTGCTTTCCTTTGCTGTGCAGCATCTTTCCTGAAACACCAATCAGAAAGAATATATGTACCCCTATGTTCATTGCAACGTTATTTACAATAGCCAAGATCTGGAAACAGCCCAAGATGAGTGGATAAAAAAGCTGTGGTATATTTACACAATGGAATACTATGAGGCCGTAAAAAAAGAAGGAACTTTTAACCTTTAAAACAGCATGGATAAACCTGTAAAGTATTACGCTAAGTGAAATAAACCAATTGGAGAAAGACAAATACCACATGATCTCACTTGCATGTGCAACCTAATGAACAAAATAAACTGACCAACAAAATAGAAACAGAGGCATGGCTACATGGGACAGACTGACCACTGTCAGAGGGGAGGTGGCTTGATGAAACAAGTTGAAGAGATTAGCTAAAGTACATATTCATATTCCATGGATAGGGACAATAGTGCTGTGATGGCCATAGGGAAGGGAGTGGGGGCTGGGTGGAAGTGGACAAAGACATGAAAAATGGGGACATCTGTAATAGTGTCAACAATACATTAAAAATAAAAATAATAAGTACTCATGACATACATGTGCTATCTGAATAATATATATATAAACAAGATTTTTTCAGCAGCCCAATTTATCTTCTGTTATTCACATAGATACTACATAATAAAACAGAACTATCATTTAAAAAATATTTTTGTTATCCAGAAATATTTTATTTCAATCATGTAATGTATGAAATTGTCAGCACTGAGCCTTATTTTTTCATGTTCATTAAATAGGACTCTTAAAATAAGCTTCTGTAATGTTGTTTACAGCAAAACTGTAAATTAAAATTCACTAGAATAATAGTTATAAGACTGTCTCATTTCATAAGAGAAATGTCTGCATTCTTGGGTAAACAGGAAACTTGTATAAATCCAACTTTGCCTTGTCAGGAAGTCAGTGTAACTTGAGGTTACATGGTCCATTACATTTTTCTCAGAAACTTGATTAATTTCTTAAATAATACTGAATATAACTTGAATAATATAAAAAATTGCCTTTACCTCTAGAAAGTGACAACTTTGATCCAAAATAATTTAATTTCTTCCCTCTGTTACTTAAATTATTGTTTTTCTCTTTTCCTTCTTTATTTCCTTTATTCCTTGTTCCCTCCTTTCCTCTATTTTTTTTCCATTATTTCCTTCCTTTCCTCTTTATTTTTTTCTTCTGCAACAATTTTAAAAACACAATCTAATCCTTGTCAGGAAATCTATCTATACATTTTAAAAGCTTACAATGTTACCTTCATTTTGTGTGTGACATAACAAACTCACAGAGCTATTAAAATATAGTTTATTGGCTATGGAAAAAGGGTGTTACACATCAGCAACCATTCCCATGTTCTAAACCAGTAAGGATAAAGAAACCACAGCTGACACATCAACTTCATTGGGATAAGGACATTGATCCTCAGCAACCCTGACTGGTTAAAGTTAAATTTAGCCTCTGAATTATTATGTTTTCAAAGAGAGGGAAGGGGAACTTTATAGGAAAATAGGGAATAGCTTGAAAGGCTTAATGATTTAAGATGAAAGGAAAAATAATGTAATACTGCTCACTCATATAAGTCACTGGAATTCTGCTCAATAATGTGCAGCCAAGGTTGAGAACCACTGCTCTAGAGTCTCCAAAGGACATCATTAGTAACATAAAATCCAGAACAGAAGTATTTAAAATTCAATATTCAGGCAAGGGTGGGCTAGAAGGAGTCAATGGGAGAAAAGAAGGGGACATATGTAATACTTTCAACAATAAAGATTTTTAAAATAAATAAATAAAATGCAAAATTCATTGAATATGGTTGAGTTTAATTAGGATTTATGGACCCAGAAATGAAAGCCTATAAAAGGGAGCTAAGCAGAGAGGAAGTTGGTGAATGTGTATGTGTGCATTCCCTTGAAACAATGAGAAAAGGAGGGGAAAGCCCTGAAAGTGAGGAAGGAGCCTTTGGACTTGTCACCACAAGTACTTGAACGTAGAAACAATATGATGAAATTATGTTCACACAAATGTATCTTTAAACAGGATTAGAAAGGAAAAATGACTGGACAGAAGCAATTATGATTAGCAAGTGGTAAAAAAAAAAAGTTCCAGGTATAAAGGGGAAAAAGCCTAAGTCATTATGAAAAGTAAGAAAATAAAACTAAAAGATCAGATTTCTCTAAGGTCCATTAATAGATGAACAGATAAAGATGTGATATGTGCATTGGAATATTATGCAGCAATAAAAAAGAATGAAACCTTGCCATTTGCAACAACATAGATGGATCTAGAGCAGTGGTTCTCAACCTTGGCTGCACATTAGAATCACTTGGGAATCTTTCTAAAATCCTGATTTCTGGAGTGGTTCTCAACCTTGGCTGCACATTAGAATCACCTGGGAATCTTTTTAAAATCCTGATTTCTGGGCCTCATCCTCCGGAAATTCTGTTTCTTTGTTACTAATGGGGGCCACAACATTAGTAACAAAGAAACAGAATTTCCGGAGGATGAGGCCCAGAAATCAGGATTTTAAAAAGATTCCCAGGTGATTCTAATGTGCAGCCAAGGTTGAGAACAACTGCTCTAGAGGATATTATATTAAGTGAAATGTCATACATAGAAGGAAAATACCATATGATGTCATTTATATGTGGAATCTAAAACAAAACAAAACAAAGGCACACTCAAAAACAGAGACCAAAGGGATGGTTACTAAAAGGTAGGGGTGGTGGGATGGGTGAAAAGGGGAAGGGGAATATAGTCAACAATATTGTGGTAAGTTTTCACAGTGACAGATGATTACTATAATTAGTGGGATGGTCACATAAAAATGTCGAATTACTATACTATACACACAAAACTAACCTAACCAATATAATATTGTATGCCAACTATACTTAAATAAAAGTTAAATTTAAAAAGATTCTCCTAAAACATATTGAAGAAAAAAAGTTGGCAGACCTTGTCGATTTTTACTGCTTGAGAATAAAGACAGGAGAGTAAAGATACTATTTCAACCTACAAAACAAAAAAAAAATTAATAATATAGGGAAAATGGGAAAGGGGACCAAAGATAATCTCAATTTTCAATATGATGCAGATTTTAATATACATATATACTTCTGATTATCTTTTGAATGGGTTTATATCATTAAGACCTTGCTGTTTGTTGTTTCTTCCCAATATGTTCTTCCAATTCTAGAATTTTAAATAATAGTTATGAGTTTCCACTACCTATCTTCTACACAATAGATTACAGAACTTTTTAAAAATTATATCTTCAGAGGACATCAATATAATGAACAATATTTCACAAATAATTTCACTGGTTAAGCTTTGTGATGTACTCTCAATCTACAGCTAAATCTTTAAAGCCCATACCTATATTCTTGAAGTCTTTAACTCCAAACTATAATGCCTAACATGCCAAGGGTATTATTGTCACCTTAGTTGTTTTACTTGACCTTTACTTGGACTACATTCTCTCTTTTCCTGTAGATGATAGGTGACTACAGCAAAATACTGCCTTTTAAAAAATGGATACTTCTTCCATTGGATATGATTAAAAGCTTCTATGGTTGGAATTTACTAGGCTCTAAGTCACCCTGCAGTTCCGGGCACAGATGATACAAATTGGAATTGAGGCTATAAACATACTCACACCAGCAGCTGCTAGGACTAAGTCTCCTATTTCCAGGTCAACTACTCTTTTTAGAAACTTACTATCTGATGTACAAGAAAAAATGTCAAACAACTCCCCCCACAACTACTTTCAGTTAGTCATAAATTAAATAACCTTTCCAACAGAAGCAGACTTATTTTCCATTCAATATGGGATACTAGGTTGATATTTACTTTCCTGGATAAAGAATAAGCCAGCAACCAAATCCAACAGTAGTCGAACGCATCCTAGGACTATCACCCAAGCGAAAAATGTTTGCTGGATAAAAGGTAAATAAATATAAAAAACAACACAAAAACAAACAGTGTTTTTACTGATTTCTATAAACTGTGCAGGTGATAAGGTGACAAAAATATATCAAATCCGTT
The DNA here is from genome assembly GCF_000412655.1 of Myotis brandtii. Lineage (NCBI taxonomy): Eukaryota > Metazoa > Chordata > Mammalia > Chiroptera > Vespertilionidae > Myotis > Myotis brandtii. The sequence continues at coordinate 1,497,863 of NW_005357451.1, read as the reverse complement.
TTTAAAGGATTTTTAAACCGTTACAAAATTTGTTAAAGTTTTTTATTTAGCTTGCAGAAATCCCTGTGGAAAAAAAATTGTAATGTTGCACTACCAGGGCATTTCATTTTCTATTTTCTAGAGTTTCATTTAACCTCATGAAGGAAAGGAAAGCAAGTACACATAGTGGATCTGCATCATATTAGCATTTTTATAGACTCTTTCAGAAAAAATTTTAAAACTATTGCAGATCTTCAGACTATTTCCTTCCCTTTTTCTTATTTCCTGGAAAACTTGCACCAAACCTAAGAGCACAGAATTTGAAGCCAGAATTAGGAACTGCATTCAGAAAATTCCACTACTCAATAGGCAGCAATTTGAGCAAGTAATTCACCCTTCTTGTGTCTCAGTTTCCTCAACTGTAAAATAGAAATAATGATCGCATTTATTTCATAGGGTTGTTCCTTCATCCAATGAGTTCAAAATAGATTCACATCCTCAGGTTAATGCTTAGCAAATAATTTACTAAGGGATGTAAGTGTCTGCTGTAATTATTCAGATAAACCAAGTCTCATTACAATAAGATTAAAGGGGATTTGTTTTATTTGCTATATGAGAATAAAAAGTCTATAAAATCTACTTGATTTACTAAATGAAACTTCAAAGTTTAAAAATCTGGGCCAGTGAATTCCCTTGCTCTGATTTCTTGTAAAATAATGTTATAAGGAATAACTTCTTGTTCCACCAGGCATTGTAATTGTTCTTTGAGAAATAGTACCAGACTTAAAGATATGTGTTGTTTCATATTATGCTAGTTAATAAAATTCATATTTATATTTATTTCAATTTAATTTTAAAATAATTATCAAAAGGCAATTTTCTATTGATATTAACCTTACAGAATTGTATATCTCATTATTTTCTCCCAAATAACTATTGCACTTTGATCAGTATCAAGAAAAGAGTGGTACATAAAGGAATGTCAGGCTTCTTTGATTTAAGTCATAAAGGGCATTTTTTGTCTATGTTTAGAGTTGTCCACTAGTTACTAATTCTCATTGTTAGCTTTCAGGCTCTCTTCACTACCACTCTGCTTCCAGTTCAGACTAAATGGCCACCCTTGCTACTGTTAAGAGTGTGAGAAGGTCAGGAAGGTCATTCCTTCCCATAGACTCACTGGAGAATTCACACAATGATGGGGAGTAAGCCTCCATTGCATTTTGCCTTCAATAAAATGCAGGCTTTCCATGACATAGCCTTTTGAAATTATCCAGCATGCTCACTGTTTTCTTAAGTGCACATGATTTTAAAATATGTAATTACTTCATCTTTTTAGTTTCATTTCATTTGAAGATTCAGGAAATGAGATTAAATAGTCATTGCTAAATATAAATACTTCAAAAATTAGAGATAAAAAATATAAGAAAAATTAAAAATATTAGAAATCTACAACTGAGTCATTAAATCATAGAGTGGTTTATCTCTGGATTTTGACTATTCTAAATCATGTTACTTTCTGTATGTCTTCTTTCTGTTGCAAAAATGTTGATATAATATTAATTTATAAAGTACTAGTCATAACAACACATCAATGAAAAACTAATAAGCATAAATTACTTAAAGTTTGCTTAAAATGATACCATTAAACAAAATATAACACATGCACCAGCACATACATGCTTTTCTTAATCTTAATGTATTTTTTCCTGTAATATAATCTTATAAATTTGATGGGATAAAACAAATAGGTTATATATAGTATGTTTCATTGATGGAATTATCTAAGTTGTCATTATGGAATTTTAGTCGTCTACTCCTAAACACAAAAAACAAAAAACTATACAGAATTCAGATCTATATATTTTTTAAAAATCATTCAGTTCAGCATAATTGTTACTATCATAGCTAAACCTCTGACGATAACAGTTTTCTTAGGTACTTATATTTAGAGATGTTGGTGCTATGCGTCTATGTTAACATTTCCTTATAGAACTTAAACTGATTTTAATCAATTACCTTAATACACATATGCAAAATAGTTGCCAAAGAAATATACAATAATCATTAATTTTCAGACTGACTAACTCTCATTTAGAAATTGAGTTCATTAGTAAAGTTGTAATTGCAATAAAAATTTGCCTCATTTTACTCTTTAGAGGTTAAAGTACTGAAATGCACTGCTAAATACTAGATCTAATCATACACAAATAAAATACCTGGTAGTCTGAAGCCATACCAACAATTATGATCTTTAGATGCAATTTATATTCTGGAAAGTATTTATTAACTGGACACCATTAATCTTGAAGAATCAAAGCATTTTCCAAATAAAATCACTTTATTTGTATAAAAACAATGGTGAGAAATAAATAGATCAGAGTACTAAGATCAGAGTACATATACCAAAATATCATAAATATTTTACCTACCACTTGTATGGTTTTCTAGTTATCAAACTCAGTAACTACATAGGCATACATTTAAAATAATTTATCAACATTTTCCATTGAAATTTTAGTTACCTTATTTTTCAGGCAAATGTAAGCTTTCGCTTAAGCTTAATTTTCAGGTTAAATAAGTGTTAAACAGAAAAATATATATACATAATACATAAACACAGACAACAGTATGATGATAGCCTAAGCCCGCAGTGGTTGGCAAACTCATTAGTCAACAGAGCCAAATATCAACAGTACAACGATTGAAATTTCTTTTGAGAGCCAAATTTTTTAAACTTAAACTATATAGGTAGGTACATTGTTATTAACTTAATTAGGGTACTCCTAAGGCTTAGGAAGAGCCACACTCAAGGGGCCAAAGAGCCGCATGTGGCTTGCGAGCCGCAGTTTGCCGACCATGGGCTACGGGAAAGGGAGGGTGGGGGATATAGAGGAGCAGCAAAGTCGGGGGAATGAGGATGAAAAGAGACTTCGCTTGCAGCAATGAGAACATGATGTAGTGTGCTAATAATGTTTTATTGAGTTGTACACTTGAAACCTGAACGGTTTTGAGAACCAATGTTGCTTAAATAAATTCAATTAAATTTTTTTCAAAGGGAGTCTTTATAAGCTCAGAATGAAAATGTGTTTCAAAACCTCTTTTTTCCTGGTGGCTCAGGACCTACCGGTGCTTTGGAGAGCTCGTTCTGCACCTGTATCATCACTAATACAAGCACCTTCATGAATGAAAGGATTACATCCTGGAATTGTGTTATGTCTCTACTCCTCCTTCTCCAAATCACACCCATCACACACATGGCAATTTGAAAGATTTGACACCTATTATAGTAAGATTTGTATATTAATCTATGATTTTTAACTGTGAGGGGAAGTAGACATTTGATAGTACAAAATTATGTACAATCAATAGAAGTGTTGATAGTCACCATAATAATACCCTAATTGCACATTTTCCTGTCATTTACCCCTCATGTAAAAGTAGAGTGCAGATAAAAGCTACTATATGATAACAATGTCAACCTTGAAGACAGGCATCAGTCAGTGATAATTACACTGCAAACCGACTTGTTTCTGGTTTTTTTATATATATTTTATTGATTTCAGAGAGGAAGGGAGAGGGAGAGAGAGATAGAAACATCAATGATGAGAGAGAATAATTGATTGGCTACATCTTGCACACCCCCTACTGGAGATCGAGCCTGCAATCCGGGCATGTGTCCTTGACCGGAATTGAACCCAGGATCCTTCAGTCCGCAGGCTGAACTCTATCCACTGAGCCAAACCAGCTAGGGCTGTTTCTGGTTTGTTTTTGTTTTTGTTTTCCTTCAGGGATTTACATTGTAATTTAAATTATGTAATATTCTTAAGCTAGAGATAATATAAAGGTTCTATAAAAGGGCTCTTGTCTGCAACGTTATGCAAGTGACCTTGCTGTAATTTTAAAACCTAGCTGCCATCAAGCAGTACAATTAACTGCATTTGGTTCGTTTTTGTTGATGAACCTTACATTTACTGACAGCAACAGCCTTGCCTCTTGTAACTATCCCTTGCCTCTTGTTACTTGCTAAACCGTTCATCCAATGATGTATGACAACAGAAACTGTTTGCATTGATTTGTGCAAACTCCATGTGAACAGACAGGCTTTGAAAGGAGATTTCTAAGTTCAGATACAATCCTGCTGTTTTATTTTGCACAATACGACCAATTGAATCATAATTCTGGAGTGAAAAATACACTTACCCTCAGAGTAACCATGAAATCATGGTTTTATAAGTAAAAAATCATGAGTAAATAGTATTCTAAATTTGAATGATCTCTGTACATTTGAAATCATGTTCTTCATAGATGTTCCAATCATGAACTCGAAATTAAATCCACATGGTCATGGTCTAATCAATCTAAATAATTCACCTCCAGCCACTAAATTAACACTTTCACCTCAAGGGAGGGGTGCTTTCTGCTTGGGTATTTCTTAAGCTCCCATATGTTTATTGTCTAAAAGTATTGTAACAAGTCTGCTTACTTCACCAAAACATGTAAAGATATCCTTGATCAACTGCCATCCAGAGAAAACCCATATTAAACATCTTCATTGTCTAAAATTCAATTAGTTAAAATAATTAACACCATTTATTTAGTTACTAGAGGCCTGGTGAATGACATTCGTGCACTGGGAAGGGGGGTCCCTCAGTCCGGCCTGCACCCTCTCACAGTCCGGGACCCCTCGGGGTCCTTAGCGCTGCCACAGAAGCGAGAGAGGCTCCTGCCACTGCAGCTGTGCTCCCCAGCCATGAGTCCAGCTTCTGGCTGAGCAATGCTCCCCCTGTGGGAGCGCACTGACCACCAGGGGGTAACTCCTTCATTGAGCATCTGCCTCCTGGTGGTCAGTGCATGTCAAAGCGGCCTGTTGTTCTGCCATTTGGTCGATTTGCATATTAGCCTTTTATTATATTGGATATCCTGCCACTAAGAGAAAAACATGTTTAAATTATTAAGAAGTGTTATGGCAAAATTATTGTTTTGTAAAACATCACTAACTTTCAACCATATTCCAAGACACAGTAAGAGCACTCTATAGCTGTATCTGTATTGCTGTACAATAAAAATTGGTGAGTAGAATGATGATTCTGAGGCCTTAAGAGTTCAATCACCCAAATAATGTTATATTTATGTTTACTGTATCATGTTAGCTAAAACAAGCAATAAAATAGGCCAATATTATTTTTTTAAAAGTTCAACAAGGATTGACAGTAGAGATATTTTAGTAACTTCACATAACTGGAAACTCCTTACCTGATCTTTCTAGTTAATAAAGATTTTTGATGTAAGCAAGTCCACATTCCACAAAAGAATTCTTATTTGGAACAAATAAGATATTGATTATCTAAAATCAGTCGTATACTCTGATAAGTCAATTCCTATGAGGGAAATAGCTAATCTAAATTGTATCAAGTTTGTTCTCTTTCTTAAAACAGATTAATAACAAGAATATTGAAGCAAATATTCTCCTTAATACATGGCACATGCCTGCTTATCAAAGTTCCATTTTTTTTGCTCTTATCTGAGTAACCAATGACCACTATTTTAGTTGTGCTCTCACCAAACATGTACTTTTCTCTATTTTCCAAGAAAATCACTTCCAATCAGCTTTCAAACACTAGTCTCTAATAAAATCATCCCAAGAGTGTTCCAGAACAGAGGAATCCCACACCAACTACAACGCTATAAATATCCTGTAAACACTCAGATCAATGTCAACAGTGATTTGCAATAAATGAGTCCTAGTGAATTCTAATGGAGCTCCAAATCCCACTGGCTATTGATAGGCTATCATCAAATGAAAGTCCTTTAACATGATCTAAGATAATGTTATAGTTTCATTCTCCTTGAAGACAGCCTCTTTTTCTATTCTTTTTCTATACACAGTATTTACACAGACTTACACAACCCCTTCCCTACTCAACCCCAACCAAGTCCAAATCTCACTAATATTCATATATAGCAAGTCAGAATTTTTTTAACTAAGAAAAAAAAATTCTTTGATTAATGTTGAGAGCTGCACCATGTTTAGACAGGGTCATGACCCCAGGCATCCATTTAATCAAATTTCTCTCCTGCCTGTCCCAGTGGAGCCATCACAAGAAGAAACTCTCTCAATGAAAAAGGGGGCAGAGGAGAAGGGGGGAGCGTTCTTCACATCTCACATTGTTTACATGCTGTTAAGTAATTATTTCACTCGTCCACTCCCACTGGCCATCAACAGACAAGTCACCTCCTTGGAGACCCTGAAAAGCCTATTCAGCTGTATATAGCTCATTTTTTTACCCCCTTCATAGTGTACTAACTTCTTAGTTTAAAGACTTCTTTGTGGATATTAAAATGTACCTTGTCCATGCTAATGATCTCACTAATTATAAGTGTATTTATCATATAGATGTTCTTGGTGTTTCTTTATGAATACCACTGTTTCTCAACTATGCTAAAGCAATAATTTCTGTATAATTTCTCCACCCCCATCACACCACTTCAATACTTCAAGATGAATACCCCTCCCCATCCATCCATACACAATAGACCTGTTTTTCTAAGGAATTGTGTCATTGTTTGAGTGGCCAAACAAGTTATTATTTTTCAGGAGTTTTCAATAACACTCTGATTTTTAATGCAGCTATTCTCAGGGCAAAGAGCAGAAATGAGGTAAGCAGATAATAAAGAATTACAGTTTGCCTTTATTTAATAGCTCTATCCGTCAGAGTAATAGAAATGGAGAAAATGGTAACCTATTCACCGAACCCGTCCTAATTGCTGTTCTAAAAAGCAAGAAAGGAAGTGGCAGCAAGGGAAAAAAAGTTTATATCTAATTGCAGTTCAAGAATTAAAGGCAAATGACTTGAAAGCTAAGTATAAGAAACTGCTCCTGAAATTAAATGGAAACAGACTACAAAACACACTATGTTTAGAGACTGAAGAGATAGCTGAGCAGCAAAGGCCTCAAAATCAAAAGCCATTTTCCTTTCTGAATTTCTTTTTTATTCCCAACTTCAACTGGAGTAGACACATTCACACAGTTTTGTTTATCTTGGGAGATAAAGAGAAAAAGGTAAAAGATTTTTCTGATTTAAAAAGACAAAGGTGCATGTGAGTTACTTTAATAGATTTCTTATAATTACTTGAAAATTTTATTTTAACTGAGCATTTTTCCTTATTTTACCTCCAATTTTCACTTTCTGGTTAATGGTCACCTATGAAAGTGAAATTATTCAAGGGAATGACTCCCAATGAGATAGTCTTAATAACATATTATATTATTAATAATCTCACAAGCGCAATACATGCTTCTCTCCAAAGAAGCTTAATGTACAGGATATAACTGGACCAGGATTTCTACCCTTCAGTCCTTGTAAAACATCCATTCCCAAAAGGAAAATACTACTCCATGCAGAGACAGATTAAAATGACAAAGTTAATATATCTGGGCATGAATGAAATTATTTTTGTTTTCATGTGTAGCTATTGTAAATATTTTCAATGAGGAAAGAAAAAAGAAGAAAATCTACTGAGAAATAAAGTCATGAAGGAGGAAGGAAGGAAAAAGTATTGTAAGAATGGAGAAAGGAAGTATATTATAAGGAAGATTGGAAAATAGGAAAATGTAGAAAGGAAAGTAAAAAATACTGAAATGATCATTTAATGTGATTTCAAAAGAAAGATTTGTGCCAGTTATCCCTTATAGTCATGAAGATAAATGAATAAAAAAGAAAACTGAAGAGAATAGGCTTGATGCATCAGAAAGAATACTGAGCTAAGTTTCAAAAATCTAGATTCTATTACTAAATATCTGAGCTACCAAAGGCAAGTCTTTTCATTTTTCTAGATTTTGTTTCCTCATCTGTAAAATGAAATGTCAAACTAAATGATCTATGATATCCCTTCTGTCTCTTAAATAGTAAATATTCTGAGATAACCAAAACCACTGACAAGCTTTAATATTTGCATTACTGATTTTTTCCTATCTTGTTTTTATACTCATGATAGTTTTATCCTGTAACAGCAGCAGAGGAAAAATTAATTCATTCTTGACAACTTCACTATTATTTGATATTGTCACTTAGTAAATAACATTGATTCACCAAGAATTACGAATCAGTTGAAAATTAAATAGGAATATCAATCTAACATTTATTTTTCTCTCAAAGCATAGGGTGAAAGACTGGTTGAAATGATATATGTGTCTTGGTGAAAAGGAAAACCAGAGGTGGGGAAATCACAAGACTCTGCAAGTGATTAGAAATAGGGTATTTATACTTAACATTTCCTTTACTTTTAAGTTTCACCATCCATGTTTAAAATGTTCAATATTTCTTAGTGACAACTAAAGGAATATTGGGCAGATGTCCTGAGTGAAGGGACAAAATAAAGATTTCCAGGTCTCTTACCCAGTTTGTATCTAATTGCAAAGAGCCCTAATTTTTAAAAGGCAATTTTTAATTTTATCCCTCAGAGTGTTTATTTAAGTTTAAATATGTATTTTATTTTCATGCACTTACACGGATTTGAGTGTCTATCATGGTACCTGGCACACAGCCAACTCTTGAAAAATATATGTTAAATGAATGAATGATAGATGGATTGATCATTGTTTCCTTCACTTGGCTTCTTCACTATTCACAAAAGCAGTGCTACTGGAATTGCTCTGAATACATCCAACCTGAAATTTACCTCTTTATTATCTAGAAAGTAAAAGTCCCTTAAGAAATGCAATTTTAAAATCTAAACAAGTGCCAAACAGTGCATAATTCCAGGGAGTGCCGTTCACATTGCATTTTGCATAAAGTGATCCCTGGAGAAGTTCAAGAGAGCAGTCTGACAAGGTGGAAAATTCAAATACTTCAAAAATAGCCATCCACATACAAGCACTAAATATATATTTTACATTTATTATTTAGTGAAATTCTCCAACTCTATAAGGCAGGTATTCTTAATACAAATACAAAAATAAAAAATTGAGACAGAATAAAAATAATTTATCCAAAATCGCAGTGAGTGAATGTCTAAGCAAGGTTTAGATCCAAATCTATCTACTTCAAAGCTTCCATTTTCCCACTATCCTGTAATTGTCTTTCTATAAGGCAAAACACTCTGATCACCTGTTTCAATTAAATAATTTACCTAAACACAACAATATTTTATTTATTTAAACCTAAGATTTTACCCAATCAGTTCAAAATAAGGACAATTCCACTGAGTTGAAAATGTTGTGTGAAAGATTTTACTTCTAGCTTCTAGTTGCAAATGACAAAATATTGATGAGTACTAAGTGACATCATTAAAAGGGCACAAGGTGATTGCATAACAACATTACAGTACCAAATGGCAACAATGAAAATTAAAATAATAAAAAATCAACAGTTATAAAAGATGACTTCATTAAAATGAATTCAAAATTATTGTCCATGTAACTAAAATTTAATTTAATCTTCAATAAAAGCTGAGCCCCCAACATTAAATCACAATTCACTAAGAGGATTTTCAAGGACAGTCAGATAATACTTTACAGGTACACTTTTGAGTCATTCAACTTGACATTAAAATGGCATTGAAAGAACCTAGTTAATACATACTCCTTTCTCTCTCTCTAAGTCTCTATCTATCATCTATCTATCATGTATCTATCATCAATCTATCTATTTATCTTCTCTCTTTCTTTGTTTCAACCATTTCTCTTCAAATTTTGGTGGAAGCTGTAGAATACTCAATTAAGCATGAGCTCTCTGGTCAGTGCCTAGAGTGCAGATAGTTAGTGTATATTGACATGAAAGCCATATGATTTAAATACCACATATTCATGTAGCAATATTGATATTATAAGAGCCTTTCATATACCATCAATCTTCCACCACATTTTTAAGTCAACATTGGAATATGTTAAAAAACAAAGCACACGACATCAAGTTGTACACCTTAAATAAATGCAATTCCTATTTTTTAATTATACCTCAATAAAGCAAAAGACCCACATTTAATTCTAACAACAATCCTAGAGGGCAGGTATCTTATTACTCCATTTACAAATGAGGAAACTGATATTTGAAAAGGTTATATTACCTCCCAAATATCACAGGTAGTAATGGTAGAATCTTTATTCAAATGTTGACAATCTTTTCTCCAGAGCTACATCCCAACACCCACGGCCCAAATAAGGGGCTAAGCCCTGGCCCTTGGCCCAAGGGCAGCCATCAGGTACTTACAGCCACTTAGTTGTTTATAATTGAGGCATGAGAAAGTAATTTTCAAGGGAATACAACTTATCCCAGCCCCATTCTCTATGTAGTTTCATCTACTTAGAATATGCTCTATTCCAAAATATCTGCTTAGTAGATATCTGAAGCCTCCTATGTGATGGCGTATTAAGCTAAAATCAATGTTTTTAATCATTGTAACCATGTCTCTTTTTAAAATAAGTAAAATTACCTCTTACATTTTCTTATTTAGAACTAGGACATCTATAAGCTTTTAAAATAGATGAAATATATGCAAGGTTCATACTATAAGTTGGGTTCTTAAAGAAAAATATATAC
>NW_005357451.1:1476018-1487101 GCF_000412655.1 Myotis brandtii | reverse complement strand
AGTAGAGGGTGTGCAGGAGGCAGCTGATCGATGCTTCTCTCTCATCGATGTTTCTAACTCTCTATCCCTCTCCTCTCCCTTCCTCTCTGTAAAAAATCAATAAAATATGTATTTTTAAAAAAGTTGAAAGCAAAAAATTAACAAACAAGAAAAGCAAAAAACAACAACTCATAAACACAGACAACAGTATGGTGGTTACCAGAGGGAAGGGGTCTGGAGGGGTAGTAAAAGGTAAAGGGGACCAAATATATAATGAGGAAAAAGATTTGACTTTGGATGTTGGGCACACAATGCAATATACAGATGATGTATCATAGAATTGTATATTTGAAACCTATATAATCTTATTAACCAATGTAATCTCAATAAATTTAATAAGCATAAATAAAACTCTTTAAAAATGTCAGTATATACATATATTTAATCATGTTATATACCTTTAAAATATCACGTTGTGCAACCTAAATATATGCAATTTTTATTTGTCAATCATACCTTAGTATAGCTGGGGAAGTAAGTCATCCAGCCTATTTTCTGCACAATTGATACCTTAGTGCTCTCTTAAGCACCTTAACAAGCGATCATCCAATCTCTGCTTGAACATCTTCACTGATGGTACTTGCACTATATGCTTAAATTAGCTTATTCTACCTTGGGGCAACTCAGACTATTAAGTCCTATTTCACAGGTGAACCCAAATCTCTTTTCCTTCAGTGGTTCTCAACCTTCCTAATGCCGCGACCCTTTAATACAGTTCCTCATGTTGTGGTGACCCCCAACCATAAAATTATTTTCGTTGCTACTTCATAACTGTAATTTTGCTACTGTTATGAATCATAATGTAAATATCTGAGATGCAGGATGTATTTTCATTGTTCACGACCCACAGGTTGAGAACCGTAAGTTAACCCTCTATAGTCAACATAACAAATGTAATACATTGAAACAGAAAGTTTGGTGGGCAAGGAGTGAATACCAAAACGAATTAGTCTCCTTTTGTAGGTCTCATAACCCAGATTAGTAAACCTTGAACTTGTCCAATTCTCATTTGAGGAAACTTTGGATCAATGAATAACTGTACAAGATAATGGGACTACTTAGTATCAATAAAATAAGACTAGTATCCAGGTCTTCTAATTCCCATTCAATTGCTCTTTATAGTATACTGTCCTGTGATATCCTTAATGGTTTAAGAACATAGACGCTGAAGTCAGCCTGTCTGGGTTTAAATTTCACCTTTACAACACACTAGTGTGTAACATGAGGCAAGTTACTTAGCCTCTCTGTGCCTCCGTTTCTTCATCTACAAAATGGAGGTAATTGTAGTACCTCCCTCATATGATTTTGGGTGGACTAAATGTGTTTGTGTATGTGATGTTCTTAAATCAGTGCCAGGAACATAGCAAACTTTACTCAGTAAATATTGGTGGTTATTTTTATCCTTACTATCCTTTTCAAACTTGTAAAACACTGTCAATTCACAGCCATAATACCAATGAGTTCCTACAACTTTTTAGTCTCCCCTAAAACAGATTTGGCTCTAGATCATTCCTTCTCTCCACTGAGGAAAAAATAAACAAACAAAACAAAACAACAAACAATATAAGATTCTTGTTTAATATATATAGCTATTGTGTACTATAAGCATGTCAAACTCAAAGGCTAACAAGGGCCAAATAAACAAGGTTTAAGTTTATGTGGGCCGCAAAAAAATAAAGGCTTCAATTTTCATAGAAACATAGGTTTATTTCGATAGAGACATGCTGAATACAAAAGGCTGAAATAAATGAGTAATCATTAATATAAAATAATAGAACATTTTAATAAAAATTAATATTTTTTATTAAACATTAACTTACCAGACACTGAATAACTGCACAAATTAATAAGTGTAACACAAATAAACCTATTTTTATTGTTCTCCGAAAGTGAAATATTTCCTGTTGCGCACACCAAACAAGTCAGTACAAGACTAATGACGTGGCAGTCAGCTGCTAAAATATTCGCTGCTAGTATTAGTGGAGAGAAATGGTGTGCCTGCACATAAGGCTTGTAAGGGAAATGAATGCAACACGATTATAGTAATCAGTCATTAACGAAGATTGTAGTTTGTTATTAATAGCTACATATAACAGGATATTGTAAAAATGAAGTTACAAAATTTTTATTGGAATTTTTCTTACATACCATTATATTGGCTGGGCTGCAAAAATATTCATTGTAGGCCACATGCGGCCTGTGGGCCATGAGTTTGACATGCTTGGTGTATTACTTTCAAACTTGTCTTAAAGAAATCAGATCTTTAATAGTTTATTAATCTTATGGCCCAGTCAGTGACTTGTGTAAACATTGTGACTTTGGGTATCAAAGATAAAAACTTCCTCCCTAGCATACTCAGAACTTTTTCAGCACACCTAAGACAAATATAAAGAAAGAGTTGCAAGAAAATCTAAAAAGAAAGGCTAAATCACCATTACAAAAGGTCCTTTCCAATCCCAGGAGAAAGTTTGTCAAAGCATACTATTAATTCTCTGTAATTTGGGTCAATGGAACAGTAGTCATCTAAACATGTGACAGACTTTCTATATAAACTAGAGACCAGGTGCACAAATTTGTGCACAGGTGGGGGCCGGCGAGCCCATCCAGATCAGAGTGGTGGGAGGGGGTGGGCGAACAGAGGTGGGGCTGTCCAGGGGGAGGGGCTGCAGGCAGTTGGCTGGCTGGCCCTGGTGAAACTCCTGGTTTCACTCCCAGTGGAACTCCAGGTCGAGGGGACAATTTGCATATTAGTCTTTTATTATATAAGATAAATAGCAACCACCAAGTGCAAACTCATGGTCAGATCATTCCACAAATAAAATGATTTTAATCTACATATGGAGATGTCTATCCTTCATTAACTTAGATTAGTAGAAGGTTTGGCAGCAGAAGTAAGATGGATAGTAAATCTATTTTCTAGATTTACGCAAAGTTAGGAAATCAAAGGTTGTGTCCACAGCTATTTAATCTAAATACTAAAATTGTATTTTTAGCTATTTAAAAGTAATTACTGACATTATCATTCATTTTAACATAAAAATTGATGTATTCTTAAAAAATTGTGCAAAATGTTTCACTAAACATAATGTGTTCTCCCAGAATGTGAAGAGGGTTATAGAATAAAAGGAAAGAGAAAAAAAGTAAAACCAGGTTTTTTCCCCTGTATTAATCTGAATGAATTAAGTAGAAGATATTTAAGCCATAAAAAACTTAAGACAAAAGACAAAAGTTGGTGAAGTAATAAGGATGTTAACTACATAGTAACACTTGGGGAGGTTGTAATAACTAAGCCTCTATTTCTTTTAAGGCTTTGTAAAACAGCAGAGGATAAAGAGGAGGGAAGAAAAATAAGTGGGACCACTTATTCTAACACTAGCCTCACATAAGTACAGACATGGCTTTTGAAAAATTTCAGAATCTTTCTTTGTCTAGGCCATATTGGGAACAATTAACATAGTGCAGGTATACTGATAAAATAAAAATTCCAACCATGTAACAAAAATGCAGTTGACAACTTGTATATTATGCAATTATGACTGTCATTTATTACTGTTATTAATTTATTAGGATAATTGCAATTTTTTTCAATGTTATAATGTGATAATAAAGGACTTGTCATTACTGAGTTAACCTCTGAACATCTCTGACCTCAGGGAAAATAGTTGCAAGCTTTCAATACAAAATAGGCTGTCAGTTACCACAAAGACGTTTTGATGACTATATTATCTTGTAATTAAATGTCTCAACAAACTTCTGCTTTTGATTGACAGGTAGTTAAGACTATCATTGACCACAGGGCAGTTTCTTTATATTTCAAGAATAATATCTTTATAGTTCAAGAATATATTTTTAGCACAGAAGCAAGAAGATGAGGTTTTAAAAATTAAAATGCCTTCAATAACATATTTATTAATCTATATTTGTCACTGGTAAAAACAAAGAAAATTATGCTGCTATGTTTACCTGTTGCCCAAGTCATTGTGTTGCAGTAGAAATGTTAAGAAATGTATATGATTTTTTGTTAACATTATGGGACATATCAAATAATTTCAGTGCTCTTCTATCCCATGTCCACATTTTCCGTAACTGAATTCATTAAGAGCCACCAGTAATAGATGTTTGCATGTGTTTTATGATCATTTTTCCTATTTAAATCTTGAATCTAATGTTAGATCAACATTTTAAGAACAGGATATATCATATATAACTTATACATTGTTTTTTTGTTTTGTTTTGTTTTGTTTTTCATATATAACTTATACATTGTATTATTTATCCTTCTTCCTGTTACCTTCCTTAATATATGGATCACTAAAAGAATCCATTTCATATCACATTGCTCACAATATTGTCAGTAACATTTCCATTGTTTCAGATTGAAATAAAACTTTCCTTGGATGAGGCTAAATATTTATTCCATTTTAATAATTTTTAAATCATAAGAACTGAATGAGCAGCAAGACTAGCAAAGAAGAATGTTCATATACCATATCCTAAGATTATAAATTATACAGGCAAATATTCAAGTATAAAGTCATTGAGAAGTTAAATTAAGATGAGCCATTTGGATTTATTTTGGTTATTTTTATTATACTGATAAAAATTTTAGTTTTAAAAACCCAGGATATTCATAAAGGAAACTTTTTAAAAAATAAGAATCTTTCATGATTAAAATAAAAGTAACATAAAATGAGAAATTCTACCAGTAATGCAAAATACCATTAAAACCCAACATTATCAGTACAGAATTAGAAATACCCTTTTCTTAATCACCATAATGCAATTTTCTTTTACAAAGGAAAAGTTTATTTTACTATAGGAATTAAATTTAGTTCCTTTAAGTTTATTCATTAAGTGTTCTATCTGGGATGAATGTATATTAAAATATACAGAATGAGAATATCATTTTATGGAAAGGCTGCTCGCATGCAAACACATCCTTTCTCAAAATGTTGGAGGAAGACAAATGGGGAGAGGTGCTACAAATGAGCTCTAGATGGATGCATATTATTTGTGGAAAAAAATTGTTTCTTTATTTGAACAAGCAATGACATCTATTTCAACTTATGAAAAAACCTGATTTCTCAGAATGTGAAACAAATTTTTTAGAGGTCGTCACCCTTTTCCCCCACTATATGTAAAACCTAACCTAAAGGGACCATCATAATTCCCAGTTTTCCTGAATATTCCTTAGGTGATCGTATCTCAACATAGAAATCGTTGTGGGTTACAAAAATAAATTTTATGCCCAAATATATTCAACAAAGAAGTACTAAGCATCTACTTTGTGCTGAGCATTTTCATAGTCACAGCATAGCTGGACATAATCATTATATGCACATGTCACTGGAAAATTTTTATAAAGCAGAAATAGAACAAAAATCTCCATGTGTATGGTGGGGTGAGGTAGAGAGGTGAACTCCATTGCTATGTAACATAAGAATCATAATAAAACTGCTTCTTATTTATTATGGAAAGGTTGATTCAGAGCAACTTAATTATAAAATTCAAACAGCATTGCCGATTCTCCTTAAAAAAATAGACTGCTTATTCAGGAAAAACAGTTGTGTAGCTTATAAAAAGTAAAGCTTAAGGCTAGTAAAATACAAAGTGAGAAATTATTTTAAAAGAATGAAAGTTGTTGATACAGTAAAGAGGAACTTTCTAAACTCAATGTATCTCAGTTCTAAAGATACAAATGAAGAATAATGCAACTTGACAATGGACTAAGAGAATACATTGATGATTGCATTTCCTCTCAGCCAATTAAGAGGGTGGAGTGTACTTATCTTTCAACAGCACAGTTACACAGTCACAAAACTATTTTAAAGTGAACTGTGTTTTTCCTGAAAATATTATGAAAATTAAGCAAATCTAGTTTAGATATCAAAGGTGCAGAAGCAAATATGAATTAACCAAGCAGCTCACCAGGTAAAATAATTGTTGCCATCATTTTGCAAGTTGCAGCTGAAATTTGAAACCTTTTTCTATGACAATAATTCAGAGACACTGAAGCAATTGATCAAATAAGGCCTTTTCCAAATTGGAAAAATGCTCTTTACAACAGCATTTTCAACAGGATTTAGAGACTTGTGGATGAATGTATCATCTGCAAAGAACTTGGTTTGTGGTTCTGTTTGATAACACCACTCCACATAGTTATACTGTCTTTCAGCTAAAAACCTAAGTAAGCTGCATAAAATGCACTCACATGGCTTATTTTATTATAAAACTTCATAAAGACATCAACAAAATCACTTGGTCATTCACCTAAGAGGCCACAGTAAGATAGCATCATAGCAAACAAGAGAATCATGAGTGTTTTTCTCAAGTCTCTCTCTCTCTCTCTCTCTTTCTCTCTTTGTTAATTTTCAACCCCAATGATTATTTTTTCCATTGATTTTTAGAGAGTGGAAGAAAAGGATAGAGAGGGACGGGGGATGGAGAGGAGAGAGAGAGAGAGAGAGAGAGAGAGAGAGAGAGAGAGAGAGAGAGAAGACACATTGATTAGCATTGATTAGTTTCCTCCCACACAGGCCCTGGCCAGGGCCAGGGATGGAACCTGCAATCCAGGTATGTGTCCTTGATTTAGAATTGAACCTGAGACCATTCAGTGCATGGGCCGACACTCTAACCACTTTGCGACACCAGCCAGCCAGGGTTTTCAAGCCTCTCTTTTAACTACAATATTCATATTATTCAGATATTCTGAAAAAATAGGGTTCAAAGGGGAAACAAATAAAATATGCTGTTTTGTTAGATTGCAAATCAGCCTCAAACAAAAATTCTATGAAAGAGATATAAACTGGAAGTAGACCAAAAAGGTCAAAATACTGGTGGAAATTATGCAATCATATTATTTTTTAGACAGCCATTGTACCAGGCATTTCTATTTAATGATGCCGCAACACCCTACCACAGCAAAACTTTTTTAGAGCTCAGAAGGAAAATTCACACACACAATATGCACATGAGCCATATGTTATCCTCATGTTATAAAATGGATTAGCTATTATTTGAAAATCATTCATTTATGCAACATCATTTCAGTGATAGGCAGATGACAATAAGTTTCACTAGAGGCTCAGTCCTGGATCACCTGTGAAACTATCTTGTAAAGTTTATAACTCATTCTTAGGGTACCTGTGCATCCCACAGTCCTTTTTGGTTTATGCCAGTAGCTCCAATGTAATAATTTTCAATAGTTCCCCCTTCCACCCTCAAACGTGTTCCGATTTGGAAGATAAATTATAGGTCTCCCTATTAATATACCATTGACCTATATAAATACATAGAATTATATACTAGAGGAAATATCTTCACTTTCTTCCTTTGACCAGAGATTGATCTCTGACAGCAGAGCATGAAACATTTTCCAAGCCAATGAAATATGGTGTGACCACTGAGTATTATCACTCACAATTCAGCTACCACCAATTTCCCACACTTAGCCCTTGATTCACTTGTAGTAGAGTAATTTAACAGCCTCATACAATCTGACTGAATTCTAATAAATTCTCCTTTTGTCATTACTCTTGTCAGAAAGAGATTTCATTTGGAAGGCTTCAGAAAAGTTCTACATAAAATGAAAGCATGCAATCACAGGACCACCTATTCCTAGTACAACTAACCTCCTATGATAGAGTTGCTATTTGTGTCAGTGTTCAGGCAGCTGCTCACAGACCAATACAACTGACAAGTTAATATTTTACACCACAAAGCAGAAAGGCACTTGCTTTCACTGGGCGGTGATATAGGTTGTATGAAATCATATTGAGAGCCAGATGTGACCCATGGACTGAACTGTGTCTTGTTTGTCCCTAGGTTGAAACTTTTTTTTTCTTTAACCCTACAATATTCTGGAAATTGAGCTACTGATCACCTTATTATAAGGTTAGCAGATTGACACCTCGTGTGAGTAGAATTGTAGGGTTTTCATTGCCTTAACAACTCAGATTATGTTTCTGCATATGACTTTGAAGCCAGAGAAAGTATGTTTGTAAATGGGTGTGTATACACATGTGCTGCATCCCTATTTCCTGGGTCATTACCTTCCAACAAGATACTGACAGTAACACCTATTATTTTATCTTCTGTGAGCACTCTCTACAGATCCCCCACAACCTAAATTCTTAAGAATAATCCAGTATAATGAAATTACTAATCTCAGTAAAATGTAATAACTCCAGTATACTGTATATGTAGTCAATTTCACCAGATCCCCTTTTTAATCAATATGACATATATTTGTAAATCTCAAAATCCCCTTTTGAAATCAAAAGGATTCCATTTTTATTCAGTTTCTAGACAAACCAAAAAACATATCACAAAGAGGGTCTAATAACAAAAAGGTTAATAATAAAAGAGGCAGATTATCCTTCTGATAAATGCACAGAAAACACTGCCATTATTTTTACATTTTATAGGTGAACTTGAACACATATGATGTTCTAATAGTAAAAATTAAAATTAACTTATATAATTTAGGTAATACATTTGTCACGAATTATGTCAAATGTATCATGTATTAAGACATTTCACATATAACTCACAATGAATTTTTGTTTTAAAAATTATCTTGAATTATTATTCCATCCAACATTTTAATTAAAGGATTTTACATTAGTATTAAACTATAATTAAAGTTTAAGTCATTAAACATGAAATCATTTTTGCAAGGACAATATCAAAACATTGTCATGATATTAATGATCTGTAATAGAAAGTTAACTGAATTACAAAGAAGTTTTAAGTTACACAATAAAGTTTGTGGTATAAACCCTTTGTGGTATATCACTTCATTATATGTAAACCAGGAGGAAAAAATTTAGCAGATGCCATGCATTCTTCCTTATTCTGTTTGTTTAGTTCTTTAACCCTGACATGCATGGAATACAGTCTCTAAAATATTCCAGTAGAAATGTGCAAAGTCAACTCATTGGTTTTACAATGTCCTGCTGTGCTGCTTTTAATACTCTGTACATGATTACCTCAAGTCGCAATTTTAAAGTCATTGAAGATGATTTTCATATTTATCTTCTTTTGAGATGCCCTTTATTGTTTTTAATTCTTCTCCCAACACCCCCAGACTTTTCAACACTATATGTCTTCAGGACCTACATTGTTTAAAATGTTAACATGATTGAAAACTTAATGTGTCACTCATTCTAAATTAATCCTAAGACAATGTTACAAGTCAAGTTTGAAGAAAAAAATGGTGCCCCTAAATCTTTTTTGGCCAGTACATTCAGCCTGAGTGGTCAATTTTACAATCATTTCCATAAAGTTCTGGAACAGAGCCTGGATTGATATTGCTTCCCATCTTGTTCAAAATTACATCAGATAAAAGACAGAATACATCGGACTGCTTCTTTGTATAATATAGGTTTCTTCCATTTAGAAAAGTGCAATGATTCATCAGTAATTTAACCTATAGACATTTGAAGGTTGGAGAGTATCTCTAAGGGGCTGTTGACCTTCAGCAAGTGAAAGAACTGGAACTCCAGCCTCAGTCAATAGATATTTATCTTTCTGTTGGGACTATTACAACTGTGGAAGTAATGCTGACCTTGAGACTTCTAGCTCAGGATGCACACGAATAATGCTCCCTAAAGAAAAAATATAAAAATACCGAAATAGGATACCTAGAACTAAAATACACATTCTGTAAAGATCAAAAGAAAGTACTCTGAACATTAAAATCAATTCTGAAAGCAATAAGCATAATATTTCTATGACCCACTGGGTTTCTCTTCAATATGAATCTGGTATAATCAATCCCATTAGACCAGAATCATATAATTTGGAAATGCTAAGTATTTCTGATACTCCCAAAGGTTACTGATATCAAGAGCCTGGATTGTTTTCAGGTGAACTAATCTTATTTTATTTCCCAGAATGCCATAGATCTCTAAAAAAATCATCACAACCTTTATTGACTAAATTTATATAAAAACATGCTTTTATTTTTAATCTGGAGAAAATTCAAATAGTGATGTGCTAAAATTCTTTTTTAGTAATTCTCCATTTTACCTAATAGAATATTTGTTTTGAAGGAGACTTTTTGCCCCATATTAGCCATACTTTTCATTCTCATTGGGGACCAACAAGAATATGTGTATTCATTCAGAACACTAACTAAAACATCACTTAATATATAACAAGTTAAGTGTACTAAATAAAGGCTGAAAAAATAAATCAAAATATAACCAATAACCAATAAGTAACGAACATCCTAAGAATATTGGCTGGGCATCCCACTCAAGTAAAGTAGGAGATTTCAAAAAAAAAACACAAAAAATTGTCATTCTTTTATAAACACATAGGGAATTAATGTATAGGGCTCACTGAAAGTAAAAGTAGAGTAAGATCTTCTGAAAGACTGACATATCTATATATTGTTGTAAAAACTGTAAATAACTTTTTATTTCTACAGTTTTGCTTTCCTAATATACCCATATAGAAAACTGGAGCACTATGAAAAGATCTATGAATGGTAACAGAGACATGAATGCATTGTTTAAAAAAAATAAACCTCTCTATTATCAAATAATTGGTTTGTCTGTTGAGTGACATGAGGTCATCAGCATGCCCCCCATTTGAATATCATCTTTGTTACAGAGGGAGACAACCACTTAGAGAGAGGAAAGCTCTTTTCCAGTCCTGTCAGCATTAATAAACTTTAGTCCTCTCCACCCCAAAAAAATGATTGCACCAAAATCAACAGGTACATGAAACCAAGAGAGCCATAGACTTGCTGATATATTGATAAAAGCCACATTATCCAGTAAGATTCTTTCAGTATTTATAATGTTAAGGAAATATCCTATTTATTCAATAAAGGATTTCAACTAATCTTATGATATGGAATCATTAAGTAAATCTTTGTGGGGACTTTTATGTGCTGTACTAGAGGCCCGGTGCACAAAAATTTGTGCACTGGCGGGGGTGGGGGTGGGGGGGTGTCCCTCAGCCCCACTTGTGCCCTCTCACAATCTGGGACCCCTTGGGAGATAACCACCTGCTGGCTTAGGCCCGCTCCCCG
>NW_005357451.1:1468824-1475965 GCF_000412655.1 Myotis brandtii | reverse complement strand
AGGCTTCGCTCCACCGCTTGGAGCCTATGAATGCAAATTAACCGCCATCTTTGTTGGCGGTTAATTTGCATATTGTGCTGATTAGCCTATGGGAGGCATAGCGAAGGTACAGTCAATTACCATTTTTGTCTATTATTAGATAGGATACCACTTCACTTGAGTTGACTTCTGAATTAATTCATACATACAATTCAACTCAACAATAATCTAAACCTAGTTGTTCTTCAATGGTGCTGATTTATATCATTTTACACTACATGAGAAATACCTAAAGATCTCTCCAACCTTTTTAATCATGTCCAATCTATTACAATCCAAATTGTCTTAGTAATGTTGACACAAAACTGTTTTCCTTATTTTTTGGTTGTTTTTCTATCTCTAAACTCTAGCTACTTTCAGAGAGTGACCTCTACAGTAAATTAATAACATTCTTACCATTTACTCTTCAGTTCTCTCTGAATCTGAGTTAAATGTTATCTTGTATTTTTTCCCATTTTTCCCAAAATTCCATATTTTTAAAAACAATATATTTACATATTAAGCATTATTTTAATAAGGACAATTGGAAACAGACCAAACCTTTTTATAAAACTATTTTAACAAAAGCATGATAAAATGTAAGGTAGCAGAATAAAATCTTGCATTAATATATACTGCTTCTGGGGAATATAATGAAAAGTTTAAAAATGTCTTGATTACATTAAAATCAAAGTGTATATTTTAGACTGCACATTTCTTACTGCTTCTAACATTGCCAAATTTATTTGGATTCCCATACTTCTCTCCAGCTAACCTATCTCTATTCATCTCTTATGGCTCGGCTTCTATACAATTCTAATTGTTAATAACAATTTCACTGAATAAACATATTTGAGGTTTATTATGAGCAAAGCACTGTGATAGGCACTAGAGGCAAATGAAATAATCGAAATATTGTGTTATGATATTCTGTGAACAGAAAAGGGAAAAAACAAATCTAACCAGTGACTCATGGAAAGAGTAGCATTTGAATTAGGCTTAAAATCTTACAAGTAGAAATTTGAGAAGGTGGTGGGGCAGAGAACATTGTGGAGCTGAATTATAAAGCTGAAAGAACAGAATTAATACAGAGAGTCAAAGCAGTTACTTTTTGAAGTGTCTTTATAGAATTATCTTATGTCAGTCTCTCCCTGACCTCCTATAACTCTGGTTCTATATGGTATACAATTTTTCACTTCCTTATTGTAGAGCTCTCATTTATTCTTTTTTGTATGCCTTGACTCCAACAGGAGAATGTAAGCTATATAGTGCAAAAATATTGTATACTAGAGGCCCAATGCATGAAATACGTGCAAGAGTAGGCCTTCCTTCCCCTGGCTGCTAGCACTGGCTTCCCTCTGGCACCCAGGACCCGGGCATCACTCACAGCCCTGGCTTCGTCAGGAAGGTTGTCCAGAAAGACATCTGGAACGTCGTCTGGTCTAATTATCATATTATGCTTTTATTATTATAGATTATTATAGATTTCTTGTAAATTTCCCCTACAATATTTATTATAGAGTGGACACAATACATAACCAAGAAATAGTTGATTGATTGATTGATTCATATAGAATGTTTTATAAACATTTGCTTACATATTAATTTAATTTGATACTTTTAAAAGAAATAGGACCTACTTATGTTGTTCCTTATAATACACAAATGAGTGAGATCATGTGATATTTATCTTTTTCTGACTGACTTATTTCACTTAGCATAATTCTCTCCAGTTTCATCCATGCTGTTGCAAATGGTAGGACCTTCCTTTTTTTTACTGCAGAGTAGTATTCCATTGTGTAGATGTACCACTGTTTTTTAATCCACTCAACTGCTGATTCATCTGCTGATGGGCACTTAGGCTGTTTCCAAATCTTAGCTATGGTAAATTGTGCTGCTATGAACATAGGGGTGTATATATTCTTTCTGATTGGTGTTTCTGTTTTCTTGGGATATATTCCTAGAAATGGGATCACTGGGTCAAATGGAAGATTCATTTTTAGTTTTTTGAACAAACTCTATACTGTTCTTCACAGTGGCTGCACCAGTCTGCAGTCCCACCAACAGTACACGAGGGATCCTTTTTCTACACATCCTCGCCAGCACTTGTCATTTGTTGATGATAGCCATGGTGTGAGATGGTATCTCGTTGTTTTGATTAAGGGGGAGAGATCAACCAAAGGACTTTTATGCATGCATATAAACATAAGTTATGGATGCAGACAACAGGAGGTGAGGGTGAAGGCAGGACTGGGGGGATGAGGGGACAATGGGGGGATAAGGACACATTTGTAATACCTTAATCAATAAAAGAAAAAAAAGAGAAAAAATAGGACCTATCTCCCTTTTAGGGGGACCTATATGCAACCAAAAACGATATCTGTATGATTTACCCATTAAAAGTGAATAACAGATAAAGTCTGCACACTAGAAAATCAAATGGAAAACTGTATTTCAAATACTGTTGAGTCTACACCTTATTTTCCTATCATTCAAATATGATAATACATTTGGCAAGAGTGACAATCAATGAATTAGAAGACAGTTTGCAAGAGAGGGAAAATGGCAGACTAATAGGCAGACCTGCCTTCCTCCTCCTCCTCCTAGGACCACATTGGAAATACAACTAAAGTGGAGAAAATTCCCCTAGAAATAATAACTGAAGTCAAGCTAAGGAGGAGACTTATATCAAGAAAGGACAGAAAACACCTGGAGATCAGTAGGAATGGCAAGGTCTCAATAGGACCTGACCCAGGTGAAATAACAACTGACCCCACAGAAATACAGAGAATCATTAAAAAATACTATGAGCAGCCCAGAGCCCATTTTGCTCAATGGATAGAGCATCAACCTGAGTACTGAAGGGTACCGCGTTTGATTCTGGTCAAGGGCATATGCTAGGGTTGCGATCACTGGTAGAGGTCATGCAGGAGGCAGCCAATCAATGATTCCCTCTCATCATTGATGTTTCTATCTCTTTCTCTCCCCCTCTCTTCCTCTCTGAAATCAATAAAAATGTATTTTTAAAAAATACTATGAACAACTATATCCAACAAAATGGACAACCTGGATGAAATGGACATATTCCTAGAAAAATACAATCTTCCAAAACTCAATCAGGAAGAAGCAGAAAACTTAAATAGAACAAAAACTACTGATGAAATTGAAGCAGTAATAATAATAATAATAATCTAATAAAAGACAAACATGGAAATTGACCGTACCTTCGCTACACCTTAAGCTTCGCCCACCAGCCAATCAGAGTGACTATATGCAAATTAACCCAACCAAGATGGCGGCCAGCAGCCATGGAGCTGAAGGGAGCAGGAGGGTTGGTTGCTCCACTGATGGAGGAAGCCAAGCTTCCCAGCCGGCTCTGAGCTCCACTGAAGGCAACAAAGTTTCAATTATAGAAGGTAAATAAATTCCAGAATAAAAAAAAAAGAAAAAAAGGAGAGGCTGGGAGCTTCCGTCCCTGGGGGGCTTGGCCAGCCTGAAAATGGCCCTCAGCTCCTCACCCAGACTGGCCAGGAACCCCAGTGGGGACCCCCCACCCTAAAGGGGGTGTGGCCAGCTGCACCCAGCCATCAGCCCCTCACCCAGACTGACCAGGCACCCCAGTGGGGACCCTCACCCTGAAGGGGGTGTGACCAGCCTTGAAAACACCCATCAGCCCCTCACCCAGGCTGGCCAAGCACCCCAGAGGAACCCCACCCTGATCCGGGACACTCTTCAGGGCAAACCAGTTGCCCCCCCCCCCGTGCACCAGGCCTCTATCCTATATAAAAAGGTAATATGCAAACTGACCCTAACAGCAGAAACACTGGGAATGACTGCTCACTATGACACACACTGACCACCAGGGGGCAGACGCTCAATACAGGAGCTGCCCCCTGGTGGTCAGTGCGCTCCCACAGGGGGAGCTCTGCTCAGCCACAAGCCAGGCTGATGGCTGCCAGTACAGCGGTGATGGTAGGAGCCTCTCCCGCCTCCTCAGCAGCACTAAGGATGTCAGACTGCAGCTTACGCATGCTCTCCACTGGCAAATGGACATCCCCCGAGGGCTCTCGGGCTGCCAGAGGGATGTCTGATTGTTAGCTTAGGCCCAATCCGCCCGGGAAGCGGGCCCAAACCAGCAGGTGGTCATCCACTGAGGGGTTCCAGACTGCGAGAGGGCACAGGCCGGGCTGAGGGACACCCCCAGGCCCCCGCACAAATTTTTGTGCACCCGGCCTCTAGTGGCTGAGCACCCCCCCCCGGGTGCACAAACTTTTGTGCACCGGGCCTCTAATAATAATAATAAACATCCAGCAAACAAAAACCCTGGTCTGGAGGGCTTACATCAGAGTTTTACCAAACATTCAGAAAACAAATAGCACCTATCTTCCTCAAACTATTCCAAAAAATCCAAGAGGAAGGAATACTTCCAAGTTCTTTTTATGAGGCTAGCGTTAGCCTAATTCCAAAACCAGAAAAAAAGATACTACAAAGAAAGAGGCAAATATCTTCGATGATATAGATGCTAAAATCCTCAACAAAATATTAGCAAATCAGATCCAGCAATACATTAAAAAGGTCATAAACAATGACCAAATGGGATATATTATGGGGATGCAACGCTGGTACAATATTTGCAAATCAATAAGTGTGATACATCACATAAACAGATTGCAAGACAAAAATCACATGATCATAGCAATTAATGAAGAAAAAGCATTTGACAAAATCCAAAAACCTTTCCTAATAAAAACTGTCAGCAAAGTGGGAATAGAGGCATCATACCTCAACATAATAAAGGCCTTATATGACAAACATACAGGCAAAAATTAAACTCAATGAGCAAAATTTAAAGCCATCCCAGCCAGCATGACTCAGTGGTTAAGCATCAACCTATAAACCAAGAGGTCACTGTCTAATTCCCTGTCAGGGCACATGCCCGGATTGTGGGCTCAATCCCCAGTGTGGAGCTTGCAGGAGGCAGCCAATCAATGTTTCTCTCTAATCATTGATGTTTCTATCTCTCCCTCTTCCTTCCTCTCTGACATCAATAAAATATACTTAAAAAAAATACTAAAACCATTTTCCCTAAGAACAAGAACACAGGAATGTCTGCTTTCACCACTGTTATTTAATACTAGAAACCCGGTGCACAAAATTTGTGCACTGGGGGGGAGGGGTTCCTTCAGCCTAGCCTGCGCCCTCTCACAGTTTGGGAGCCCTTGGGTGATGTCCAACTGCCGCTGCTGTGCTCACCAACTGTGAGCCTGGCTACTGGCTGATTGGCACTCCCCCTGTTGGAGCGCACTGACCACCAGGGGGTAACTCCTGCTTTCAGCAGGATTGGCCTGAAATTGGCTCTGACATCCCCCGAGGGATCTCTATTGAGAGAGAAAGCAGGCCAGGCCAAGGGACCCTTCTGGTGCACAATTGGGGCTGAGGAGAGACACAGGAGGTTGGCCAGCTGGAGAAGGGCCATGGGAGGGCTCCAGAGCATGTCCAGCCCGTCTTGCTCAGTCCCAATTGTCTGGACCCCAGCAGCAAGCTAACCTACCGGTCAGAGTGTCTGCCCCCTGGTGGTCAGTGCACGTCATTGTGAGCATTTGAGCGGCCTTACTATATCATTAGCATAGTACGTTTTGATTGGTTGAAGGGACAACTGGACGACTGGACACTTAGCATATTAGGCTTTTATTATATAGCATAGTACTGGAAGTCCTAGCCACAATGATCAGACATGAAGAAAAAATAAATGACATCTAAATTGGAAAGGATGAACTAAAAATCTCATTATTTGCATATGACATGATATTGTACATAGAAAACCCTAAAGACTCCACCAAAAAACTACTAGACTTAATAAATGAATTTGGCAATGTAGCAGGATACAAAATTAACACCCAGAAATCTCTGGCATTTTTATCCACCAATAATGAATTCTCAGAAAGAGAAGCTATAAAAAAAACATTCACATTTATCATAGTAACAAAAAAAATTAAGATACTTAGGAATAAACTTAACCAGAAAACTACAGGATGTTGAAAAAAGAGACAGAGAAAGATATGCACAAGTGGAAGAATATACCATATTCATGGATTAGTAGAATCAACATCATTAAAATGTCCATACTACCCAAAGCAATCTATAGATTCAATGCAATCCCTATTAAAATACCAATGGCATAGTTCACAGATCTATAAAAAACACTTCAAATATTTATATGGAAACAAAAAAGACCCCAAATAACCACAGAAATCTTGAGAAAAAAGAACAAAGTTGGAGGGATCAGAATACCAGATATCAAATTATACTACAAAGATACTGTACACAAAACAGACCGGTACTGCCACAAGAATAGGGATATAGACCAATGGAACAGAACCAAGAACCCAGAAATTGACCCAAGCCATTATACTCAATTAATATTTGACAAAGGAGGCAAGATCATACAATGGAGTCAAAACATTCTCTTCAATAAATGGGACTATCCAAAATAAAGAAACTAAACCACCAATTTACACCATACACAAGAATAAAATCAAAATGGATAAAAGATCTAAATGTAAGTCATGAAACCATAAAAATCTTAGAAGAAACCATAGCAGAAAATACCAGACATCTCTCGTAGCAATATGTTTGCAGATACATCTCCTAGGGAAAATGTAAAGGAAAATAAGGAGAAAATTAACATATGGGACTATGTCAAAACAAAAAGCTTCTGCACAGCAAAGGAAATCATCAGCAAAGTGAAAAGACAGCCCACTGCATGGGAGAACATATTTGTCAATTATACATCATATAAAGGGTTAATATCTAAAATATATAAGGAATTTACAGAACTTAACAAGAGGAAGACAAACAATCTACACTAATAAAAGAGAAACATGCAAATTAACCATCACTCCACCACTCCACTACACCCACCAGCCAATCAGGAGTGAGCATGCAAATCAACCCAACTAAGATGGCAGCGGCCACGAAGCTGGAGCAAGCAGGAGGCTTGGGTTGCCCCTGGTGATAGAGGAATCCAAGCTTCCCACCTGCCCTGGCTGGCCCTGGGCTCCGTTCAAGGCTACAAAGTTTCAATTATAGAAGATAAATAAATCCCAGATACCTGCTTCCAGCC
>NW_005357451.1:1463810-1467913 GCF_000412655.1 Myotis brandtii | reverse complement strand
GAACAGGGGGCAGTTGGGGGGGAGAGCACACTGGCATGGGGGGCAGTTGGGGGTGATCAGGCTGGCAGGGGGGCGTTTGGGGGCAAGCAGGCCAGCGGTGGGGGGCAGTTGGGAGTGAGCAGGCCGGCCAGCAGAGTGGTTAGGGGCAATCAGGCAGGCAGGCAGGCAGATGAGTGGTTAGGAGCCAGCAGTCCTGGATTGTGAGAGGGATGTCCGACTGCCGGTTTAGGCCCAATCCCTGTAAACCATCAGTAGGACATCTTTCGAGGGGTCCCAGATTGAAGAGGGTGCAGGCTGGGCTCAGGGACATCCCCCCCCCCATGCATGAATTTGGTGCACTGGGCCACTAGTCCAATTATAAAATGGGCAAAGGACCTAAATAGACACTTCTCCAAAGTGGACATACAGAAGACCCAGAGGCATATAATAAAATGTTCAAAGTCACTAATCATCCAAGAGATGCAAATTAAAATAACAATGATGTATCACCTCACACTTGTCTGAATGGCTATCATGAACAAATCAACAAAGAATAAGTATTGGAGAGGATGTGGAGAAAAGGGAAACCTAGTACCATGCTGGTGGGAATGCAGACTGTGGAAAACAGTATGGAGTTTCCTCAAAAAATTAAGAATGGAACTGCCATTTGTCCCAGTGATCCCACTTCTAGGAATATATCCTAAGAAGACAGAAACACCAATCAGAAAGAATCCAGTATATGCACCTCTATGTTCATAGCAGCACAGTTTACAATAGCTAAGATTTGGGAACAGCAGATGAGTAGATAAAAAAAAGCGGGGGTACATTTACACGGAATACTACTACGCTGCTGTAAAAAAAGAAGGAACTCTTACCATTTGCAGCAGCATGGATGAACTTGGAGAGTATTATGCTAAGCGAAATAAGCCAGTCAGAGAAAGACAAATGTCACATGATCTTACTCATATGGGAAATCTGATGAACAAAATAAACTGATGAACAAAGTAGATCCACAGACATAGAAGCATGGAACAGACTGAGGGATTTCAGAGGGAAAGCAGGGGAGGGAGAGTGGCTGGAGAGTGATTTACTGGGGAACTTATGTGCTTATATGCATAGTCCATGGGCACAGGCAATAGAGAGGTAAAGGCCTGGGAGGGGCGGGTGCTGGGTTGAGGTGGTCAATGGGAAAAACAAACAAACAAACAAACAAACAAACAAAGTGGACATCTGTAATACTTTCAACAATAAAGAAAAAAAGAGTATAATTAAAAATAAATAAAAGTTCATGAGTTAGAACTACAGGGGATTTAATCTTGCAGTTTCACAGATAAAATGTTATATATTGTTGTACTATCAAACAAAATTGGGATTTGAAACAACTCATTAAAGATGCAAATAAAGTAATAGGTGAGCTTATTTAACTCACCTGAGAAAACAAGATACAGAACATTCCCACACCAAATGTATGCACATATCTATTCGTTAGAATATTCTGTGATAACTGCCAGAAATGAGAAACTCAAGTTACTGAATGTACAGGAAAAAAATGCCTTTTTGTTTGTTTGTTTCACTATTCTATGGGTTTTATTTTTGGATATTTAGCATGAAAAATATTCCAATAAAATAACTAATAATCAATGTCCACAAAACTATTATCACTTCAGATGAAACTTTTAAAAACACATTTGACATTATTACCAATATTTTTGGAATGTAGTTTTTAGTCAGACTTACTAATGTTGAGCAGCTAGCATTAAAATCTTCAAGCTATTTTTTCCTCAACAGAAATAGAACTAATTTTGCTATTGTGCCTTTAAGAAAAATCATATCCAAAATTTCTTTGATTTCCTTCTTTTTTTGGATGAGTATATTCCATTGTGTAAATGTACCGCCCTTTTTCCTTAAGCCAGCAGTCTCCAACCTTTTGGACCTCACGGACCACCAGTTGGCGACCACTGATCTACATAATCTGTCTCCCACATCATACTTTTTATCATTTACACACACACACACACACACACACACACACACACACATACATACTTTTTCTCCTATAAGCTTGGGCTGCTTCCAAATCATGGTTATTGTAAATAATGCTGCAAGGAACATAGGGGTGCATATATTATTTCGAATTACTGTTTCAGGTTTCTTTAGATAAGTTCCCAGAAGTGGGAGTTCCATTTTTAATTTTTTGAGGAAACTCCATACTGTTTCACAGTGGCTTCACCAGTCTACATTCCCACCAGCAGTGCAGGAGGGTTCCCTTTTGTCCACATCCTCACCAACACTTGTTGTTTGTTAATTTATTAATGATAGCCATTCTGACAGGTAATATCTCATTGTGGCTTTAATTTGCATTTCTCTGATGATTAGTAACATTGAGCATCTTGTCATATAAGACTACACACTGAATGGAGAACATATTCGTACATGGTATGTCTGATAAGGAGATAATATTCAAAATTTATAAAGAACTTGCACAACTCAACACACACACACACACACACACACACACACAACAACAACAACAACAACAACAATCCAATTGAAAAATGGTCAAAGGACCTAAACAGACACTTCTCCAAAGGGGACATACAGATAACCCAAACATACTTTTGTTGTTGTTGTTGTTAATACTCACCTGAGGATATTTTTTCCATTTATTTTATTTTATTTATAGAGAGTGGAAGAGGGGAGGGATGTAGGGAGGGAGGAAAAGAGAGAGAGAAAGAGGAGAAAGGGAGAGAGAGAGAGAGAGAGAGAGAGAAGCATCGAAGCATCAATATGAGAGAGACATATTAATTGGTTGCCTCCTCACATGCTCTGATCAGGGCTGCGTATCGAACCACTGAGCTACACCTGCCAGGGCCCAAAATATTGATTTCAGAGAGGAAGTGAGAGGGAGGGAGAGATAGAAATATAAATTATGAGAGAGAATCATTGTTTGGCTGCCTCCTGCACACCCTCTACTGGGAATTGAGCCGGCAACCCAGGCATGTGCCCTTGACTGGAATCGAGCCCAGGACCCTTCAGTCCACAGGCCAACGCTCTATCTACTGACCCATCCCAGCTAAGGCCCAAAATATACTTTTAATCTTAACTAGTTACAAATCTTTTAATAAAATATAAAAATATATTTTTTGAGAATTTTTGGCCTTGTCATTTGGTTATAGAGATAAAAAGTTTCTTTAAAAATATCAAAATTTTTATCATCACAAATGAATATGGTGAATTGACTAATAT
Organism: Myotis brandtii; assembly: GCF_000412655.1. Classification (NCBI taxonomy): domain Eukaryota; kingdom Metazoa; phylum Chordata; class Mammalia; order Chiroptera; family Vespertilionidae; genus Myotis; species Myotis brandtii. The sequence goes on along the minus strand of NW_005357451.1, from coordinate 1,464,688 downwards.
TATTTATATATATATAGTCTCAAGTTGCAATAGATTTCCATATGATTGCTTGTTTCTGTTTGAAACACATGATTTCTTTTTTTCTCCCAGCTTTATTGATATACAAAAAATTGCACATAATTAATGTACACAATTTGATAAGTTTGGACATTTATATAAGCTTGTGCTCCTATAACTACATACAAGGGAAGAAACACATCTACCCATTACCTCCAAAAATCTCCTGTGTCCTTTTGTTGTTGTTTTTCAATAATTGCAATTTTAAGAAATGTCCTGTGAATTAAACTTTCATTAATTTAAAATGTCCTCTCCCAGGTGCAAAACAGAACATCAGATTTTACCTTTTTTTTCTACAAACTTGGTAGTTTGTGGGGTTTTTTTTAAATCCTCACATGAGGATATGGTTGTTGTTTTTTATTGATTTTAGAGGAACAGGAAGAGAGAGAGAGAGAGAGAGAGAGAGGAGAAACATCAATCAGTTGCCTCCCATACACACCATAAAAAGGCATTGAACTCGCAACCTAGGTATATGCTCTGGCCTGGAATCAAACCCACAACCTTTTTGTGTATGGGATGACACTACAACCAAGTGAACCACAGGGCCAGGGCTGACAAACTTGCTAGCTTTACTCAAATGTGTGTGCATCTCTCTAGAACAGTGGTTCTCAACCTTGGCTGCACATTAGAATCACCTGGGAATCTTTTTAAAATCCTGATTTCTGGGCCTCATCCTCCGGAAATTCTGTTTCTTTGTTACTAATGTTGTGGCCCCACCCCATAACAAAGAAACAGAAATTCCAGAGGATGAGGCCCGGAAATCAGGATTAAAAAAAAAATTCCCAGGTGATTCTAATGTGCAGCCAAGATTGAGAACCACT
>NW_005357451.1:1456080-1463762 GCF_000412655.1 Myotis brandtii | reverse complement strand
TGTTTCCGTGTGACTGAAATGCAAGAGAGAAGAAAATTATTTTGCTTTTTAAAATATCATTCAACCACTTAGGACATAAAATTACTCTGTGCCTTGTGTGTAACAAGCAATTGCCTCCTGAATTTTATATCCAAAATATGTGAAAGAGATGGAAGTTTGGGGACAATGAGAGAAGAGAATAAAGCTTCCTTTATGCAAACCAAAAGAGCTGTACCTAATTGTTTTTCACATGCCTTAAAAAGGTCCTAGCCTGGGTTTCTACCTGATGTAAGCTTAATTTGGGCTTAGTGAGTAGTCATGGGTAGTAAGCTCTTAGATTCACACAGAGAATGAACAGCAAGGACAATGACATCCTGCTGGCAGCCTGGAAGGAAGCTAAACATTCTTATTCAATGACATACCCAAAGTCATGACACCATTTTTAGTAGCTTGAACAATCACACAAAAGGGATTTTTCTTTTACTCAGCTTAATTCTGACCTTTTATTTTTAAAAAAAGAAAAAAGGAAAACCTTAATTTTAACTTAGTAAAATGTGAGAAAAACATAGCAAGTTCCTAGAAATGGTTTTCCTGTTGTTAGTCTACTTTGTGGCTGCTATCTGAATACACAGACATGCTGTATTCAATCCAAATTATCCCAAGATTAAAATAATTAAGACAGAATGCTCCAACAATGCATATTCTTCTAACATCATTCTTTAAAGCTATTTTAGATAAGTGAGATAAAGCCCATTTTAAATGCATTGGCTACTTAAGTGTTAAACATACCGTAAGCCCTTAAATGCAGCTTTCTAAATTGGCCCATTTATTATATTTAATCATCTTTCTGTAATCAGGAGCACTGAAGTACACAATCATAGTTGGTATTCTTTGATATGGTTCTTTTATTACTGTCCTTTTTTTACATAATGTCCCTCAGCAGCTGGCCTATTATGATGATGCTTTTTTGCCTTGTTCTATAGTGATCTCTCTAGAAAATAATTAAAATGTACTTACCTTCCATTGCTTTGGCAGCAACTAAGGGTGTATATCTCTGCGAGGGGGTTGGGGGACAGTGCTAACGTGGAGGGGAGTTGGGGTTGTTTGTTTCTTTTATTTCTAAACAGTGACATATTGATGTTTTAGATAATAAATCATTCCAATTTGTCCATCCCTGCAAGCAATGGTTTTAATCTTCATTTACAACTTGCAAAGTCGTTTTGTTAGAAGCATTTGATAAAATACTCAATTACCAGTTTTTTACACTGTAGTTCAACTGCTGTGCTGATAAAAGTCTCCATTTCAGAAAATAAACTACAAATAATTCCTGAAGAAGAAATGTCAGAGGCAGTATACAAAGAATGGACTTTTTTGAGAAAATTATTCCCTCATCAAAGTGACAGGGTTGTTCAATATTTATTTTGTTGAGAATGTCAATGGGGGGATAAAGACACATTTGTAATACCTTAATCAATAAAAAATTAAAAATAAATAAATAAATAAATAAATATTGTTTGACACCTGCTCCCTATAGTCAGCTACTCATCACATTGCAATTTCAAGTTATTTAAAAGTGATATTTAACTCTATGTCTAGTAAGAAAAAAGAAACTCATCTATAAACCAAGAAGAGAGTACACTGCTGAGTATGTAAATTATTTAAATAAATGGAAATGCAATGCATTCAGTTTTGTGGGTTTATATGAAAGGACATTTAAGCCTTGGCACCCTTTCTTGCCCTTAGCTTTCAAATGTTTATTTTTTAGATCATATCTGAAATCTTGCCAAGAATATCTGCCTGTTCATTCATTAAAGTGACTTTTTTGGCATTCTATTGTTGAAAATGACCACTTCACTTATTCTACTTCTTAAATTTTCCTCCATATGCATGCTCTTGGTGGTATTGCTCATTGGCTGAGAAGAAACAGCTCGCAGAACATAAGGCTATAATAAACAAACTTATCGTAATGAAAAGGGGATTATTTTATTCACTTCCATTTTCTCAAGTTGAGAAGTTCTTATTAAGTCCTCAGGAAATGGGAATAGTTGTCATTTCAAGTATGGGTAACAGAATGCAATACACTCCATTAAACATTTTCCTCCAGAAATTCCTCTCCATCCTTCACTCCCATCAATCAGTTTTGATAATTTTATTCAGCACTATTGGCTGTGAATTTTAAGTAGTCAGAGATGTCTTCAGTTGAAATAAAATCTTAATCCCCACCTCAATCTTTGGAAAGCATCAAGACTATAGAAAATGGCGCAAAAGAAAAGAAATAAGAACCATTAGTCAAGTAATAATACTCCATTGTATATATGTACCAGCACTTTAAAAAAGAATGAAATCTTAGCATTTGTGACAGTATAGATAGACCTAGAGGGTACTATACTAAGTGAAATAAGTCAGTCAGAGAAAAACAAACACATGATTTCACTTATTTGTGAAATTCAAAGAAAATAAACAAACAAAATTGAAAGAGACTGATGATAACCAGAGGGGAGAGCAATTGGGGAATCAGGTAGAAAAGGTGAAGTACAGATTGGTATTTACATAATAATCATAGGAATATAAAGTATGACATAGGAACTATATAGTCAATAATATTGTAATAATTATGTATAGTGCCAGGTGATTACTAGAAATATTGGGGAGAATATTTTGTAAACTATATGATTATCTAACCACTATGATGTACACCTGAAATTAATACAAAATAATATTGAATAGAAACTGCAATTTTTTTTAAAAAAAAGGAAGAAAGAAACATTGCGGAAAAGGAACCAAATAATTCTTTTGTGAAATTTTCTGTTTCCTTTACCACCAATTGTTTTGATGCTATGGCTTTATTTTCCACTAAATCCCCCTGTATTGTCATTGGATTACCCCAGAGACTGAACACATGCCACGGATCTGTATGTTACCTCTCTAATGAAAACAAGATTTCTTTGGAGTGAAATCACAAGAAACTTCTGCAAGCAAGAAAAACATTGAGACATTACTGAGTAAAAAAAGTGATAACATTTAGCTAGTTGGCTCTTAGAACTTTTCTGAGGTATATGGGAAGTACAAACAAGAGAAATAGCTGGAATTGAACCAACAAAGGGCAATGCAGAAAACAGAAGTAGCCATTTTTGTCTACTAAGTAAACCAGCTAAAATTATTGGAATCATCATAGACACGTTAGATTGGGCAACATTAAGTAAGGGTGCAACCAATGTTGCTAAGAGTAAAGAATGAACACTAGGTTCGATCCTCCATTTTTACTTCTTGGGATATTTTTGGTACCTTTGCAAACACATTAACTCTTTTCCTTAACAAGAAACAGCATGATGTGAAAATAAAAAGTAAGTCTTCAGGGCCCACATTTGGATTTGAATACTCATAATTAGCCATGGAGCAAGCCACATAATCTATCAGAGGCTCATCTTTTTAATCTGCAAACCTGAATTAGTAATACCTTATTGAGACATATGTCAAGATTAAATGAGATCTTTTGAGTATACATATTGAATAGATTATTCTATTAAATTAAATGCTGCCTGGTTTTGGTATTTTTTAAGCCACTAGAATTTCATTTCAAAAATTCTAATTCTTGCACAAAATGTTAACACTAGTGGTTTGAAAAAGTACATGTGTAATGCCAAGATTTTCAAAGTAGTTTACTTATTGGGAGAATAACTGAGTGGCTAAGATTTCCAAAGTAGTTTACTTATTGGGAGAATAACTCAGTGACTGTGAAAGCATTCCACAGTTCTTGCTGATCAATAATGGGTTTTACATCTGTAACTTCACATGGGAGAGGGTCTTGAGAATATCAGATTTGTAGGGCATGATGTCCTTTTCAAGAACAAAACAAGGTCAATCTTGAGCATTAAGTGAAGCATTCTCCACAATAATACAGCTCCAATTTAAAAGGAGCAAAATAAGGTCAGTTTGAAGACCACAAGCTACTCCAGGAATATCATCATAACATTAAGTTTTATCTGGTTTAAACTGCATAATCATAAGGTTTAGTATTACAAAAAGAGATATATACAGAATGTTTCAATCTTAAATAGATCTTTATTGAAATATGTTGAAAAATTTAAGTAGACCAATTTAAAACTGACCTATGTCCACTATAAAATTAAGGTATTTTTTTTCATAATGTGACATAATCTATTTCAACCCTTCAGATATTTCGATATTTCAAATTTAAATAAGCAAAAAATCTTTTTTACTGTAATCTATATTTAACTTTGAATCAATATGACCAAGAATATGAAATACATGGATGGGTAAGAAGAGTCCCAGGCAGTTCCTCTTAAAGGGCCCATGCACTGACTAACACAGACTCACTCCTTCTAAGTTCCAGTGCAGGTGCAGCAGATTGAAAGGCACAAGAGGCATATGAGGAGGGACTGAATTATCCAGGATTAGTGCCAGAGTTGAGGAGGTGGCAGCTTTTTCCCAGACAGAAGTGCTGGAAGAGACCATTGTTCCATTAATGAGCCTTTCCCCAACAGATCCCAAGCCAGGCACCATATCTGAGGCTCTAACCACCTGACTCACACTATTTGCCCCACCTTGGAGATATCCCTGAGGCTCTTCCCCACCCAACTTCCAGGTCCTCTAAAACTGTTTCCAGTGGCTTTTGCATACAAATAGCCTGTCTTGGCTCATGCTTCCTTCAAATTTACCTAAAATCTCTCAAACAAGCAGCATCTGGCCTCAGCAAGCTCTGTACTATTACTAGGTGTTATCAGGCCCAGCACTAGCTACAGCCAGTATTGGTTCCCAGCATGGCCTCACCTTAGCACATCCAAGCCCAGCACAAGTACCAGCCATAGGCAGGTCACTTTGTAACTCATGCTGGGTAGCTCCTGGCAGAATATAGGCAGTGGCTAAATTGGCCTGCACCTCCTTGGAGTCCTAAGAGACAGTGCACCCAGTGGACAGCTTCAGACCACATTGAAGCACTACCCAACCATATCCACAAGTGACACACTCAAGAGGCAGATTCAGGGGGCACCAGAGCCCTGCTGAAATAAGTACTGCTATGTAGGGTGACCCTCTGAACAGCTGATCCTCCACAGTGGTCAGAGGTCAGTGGTCAGTGATTGCAACCAGTCCTTGCAACTGATTGGCCGGGGTAACTCTATGCCATTGATGTGCCAAAGCAATCAAGGCTCAACTACAACAGGAGGGTGTACACAGCCCATACGGGGGTGTACCTTGAGTGCCCAGCATGTGTGATTGAGTGTACCACTGGACCTCAGAAGATACCTACTGCATTAGACCACTCTATCAAGCCTGAAAGATGTAGCATCACTACCTAATACATAGTAGAAACAAACACCAGAAAGCTGCTAAAATTAAGAGGCAAAGAAGCATGTCCCAACTGAAAGAACAGAACAAAACTCCAGAAAAAGAACTAAACAAAATGGAGACAAGCAACCTACTAGATGCAGAGTTCAAAACACTGGTTAAAGGATGTTTCAATGAACTTAGTAAGAACCTCAACAGCATAAAAAAGGAGCAATCAGAAATGAAAGTTACACTAACTGAAATAAATAATAATTTATAGGTAATCAACAGTAGAGTAGATGAAGCTGAGAATCAAATCAGTGATTTGGAAATAAGGAAGCAAAAACACCAAATCATAACAGCCAAAAGAAAAAAGAACTTTAAAAATTATGATAGTGTAAGGAGCTTCTGGGACAATTTCAAGTATAAAAACATTTACATAATGGGTGTGCCAGGAGAAGAGAAAGAACAAGAAATTGATATTTATTTGAAAAAATCATGACAAAATATTTCCTTAACTTGGTAAAGGAAATAGACATACAAGTCAAAAAAGTCCAGAATCCCAAATAAGGTGAACCCAAGAGGATATGTCAACAGAAACATTGTAGTCCATAAGGGATTGGCAAGAAATATTTAAAATGATGAAAAACAAGGACCTACAACCAAAATTACCCTACCCGGCAAAGCCAAAAAGAATCAAAGAACATAAAATAAGCTTCCCACATTCCAAGATGGTGTACAGGAGGATGGCAGTGAGGGAGAGAGAATGAGTGAGTGAAGGAGCAAAAGGGGAGTGTATGGAGACTGTGTGTGTGTGTGTGTGTGTCTGAGTGAGAAAAAGCTAGATCTTGCAGGATCTTTGGGGGCTAGAGGACGAGGCTTGCCTACTACCAGGCTCTACTACCACAGTAATCTCTCCCAGAACACCAGCTCTGCCACAGAGGCTGCACCATCTTGAAGGGATAGCTTCTGTGATTAGGATCCCATCCTCACCTGCACCCAGGGTGCCATCAGACACCACCTGGGTCACTACAGCCACACCAGCCAAGGACCTGCTGCCTTGGCTGCAGGCACACGAACACCAAGACTCTAGCCACCCTGGCTGAGGGCTACTGTGAGTACCAGAGCATGCTCCCCTCCTGCCAGCCAAACACTTTAGCCCCAGGCACCGTGACCATGCCTGCAGCAACATGAGCAGCCGCCACCCAGAACCAAGTGAGGAGCAAGCAGCCACTGACCAGGACTGTGCGAGGAACAAGGAGTCAACACTTGTGACCACCCAAGGAGCAGCCTAAGCCCTGTGACCACAAGAGATGCAGCCACTACACCCTACCATGTGAACCGCCACCAGGCCCTCCACTGCAGCCACAGGCCCTCACGATTTGACACCTAGATACTTCAGTGAGAGCAAATATGGGGAGACAGAAGAACAACCCACAAAGGAAAGAAAAGGAAGATCTCCAGAAAAGTAACTAAATGAAACAGAGGTATGCAATATGTCAGAAAAAGAATTCAGCATAAGGGTCATACAGTTCATAAACTGGATAGATGAGAAAATCAACAATCTATGTAAGACTCAAAAAGAAATAAAGAGTGATATAGCTACAATAAAAAAAACATGAAGGAAGCTTTCAACAGTAGACTAGGAGAAGCGGAGGACCGAATTAGTGACTTGGAAGACAGGGAAGCAAAACACACACAATCTGAACTGCAATTGGAGAAAAAAAAATCAAAAAACAGGAGGAGAGCCTGAGGGAGCTTCAGGACAACATAAAACGAAGCAACATACATATAATAGGGATGCCAGAACGACAAGAAGAGGTACAAGGGTTAGAAAACCTATTTGAAGACATAATGCCAGAAAACTTTCTTGATAGGGGGAAGAAAATGTCATACAAGCACAGGGAGTGCCAAAAAAAATAAACAAAAAAAGACCCACACCAAAACACATCATAATTACAATGGCAAGCATTAATGACAAAGAGAGAATCTTAAAGCCTTCAAGAGAGAGACAGAAAGTTACCTAAAAGGGATCCTTCATTAGATTATTAAATTATTTCTCAACAGAAACACATCAGGCCACAAAAGAATGGAAGGAAGTATACAAAGTGATACAAAGCAAGAGACTGAATCCAAGGATACTCTATCCAGCAAGGCTAACATTGAAAATTAAAGGGGAAATCAAGAGCTTCACAAAGAAAGGATAAGGGAGTTTATCACTACCAAGCCAGCAATGCAAGAAATGCTAAAGGGACTGTTCTAAAAAGAAGAAGAAAGGGAGGAAGAAGGAACAGGGACAAAAAAATAAAAATGGCTACAAACAAGTACCTATCAATAATAACTTTAAACATAAATGGACTAAATGCTCCAATCAAAAGACATCAAGTGGCTGAATGGATAAAAAAACATGACCCATA
>NW_005357451.1:1452273-1455896 GCF_000412655.1 Myotis brandtii | reverse complement strand
GGAGAGATCGACAACAATACAATCATAGTAGGGGACTTTAATACACCACTGACATCACTGTATAAATCCTCTAGACAAAAAATCAGCAAAGAAACAGCAATTCTAAAAGACTCACTAGATCAGATGGACTTAATTGAAATCTCAGAACATTTCACACCAAAGTTACAGAATATACAACCTTCTCATGTGCACATGGGACATTTTCAAAGATAGACCATCTATTGGGTCATAGGCAAAATCTCTCCAAATACAAGAAGATTGAAATCATATCAAGCATGTTCTCAGACCACAATGGCATAATATTAGAAATCAACTACAATAAAAACAATAAAAGAATTCAAACACTTGGAGCTAAATGGCATGCTACTAAATAATTATTGGGTTACCAAAGAGATCAAAGAAGAAATTAAAAACATCCCGGAAACAAACAATAATCCAAAATCTTTGAGACACAGTGAAAGCAGTCCTGAGAGGGAAGTTCATAGCATTATCATCCTACCTCAAACACACACACACACACACACACACACACACACACACACACGAAAAAATGGTAGTAAATTATCTAACTCTACAACTTAAAGATTTATTAAGAGAGCAACAAGAAAATCCCAGAGTGAGCAGAAGGAAGGAGATAATAAAGATCAGAGCACAAATAAATGGCATAGAGACAAAAAAAATACAAAAGATCAATGAAACCAAGACCTGGTTCTTGGTTCTTTGAAAGGATAAACAAGATTGATGAACCTCTAGCCAGGCTCACCAAGAAGCAAAGAGAGAAGATCCAAATAAACAAAATCAGAAAGGAAAGAGGTGAAATAACAACAGACCCTATAGAAATAGAAAGCATTGTAAAGAAAAAATACTATGAACAACTCTATTCTAAAAACCTAGAGGAAATGGATATATTCCGAGAAAATACAACCTTCCAAAACTCAACCAAGAAGAATTAAAAAATCTCAACAGGCTGATAACTAAGGAGGAAATTGAAGCAGTCATCAAAAAACTTCCAGCAAAGAAAAGCCCGAGGCCAGACGACTTCAAAGAGGAGTTTCACCAAACATTCAAAGAACTAAAACCTATCCTTCTCAGACAATTCCAAAAAATTAAAGAGGAAGGTACACTTCCTAGCTCTTTCTATGAAGCCAGCATTACCCTAATCCCAAAACCATATAAGGACACTACAACGAAAGAGAATTATAGGCCAATATCCCTGATGAACATAGATGCTAAAATCCAAGCATATCATATCCAGCATTACATTAGAAAGATCATACACCATGACCAAGTGGGATTTATTCCAGGGATGCAAGGCTGGTACAATATCCACAAAACAATAAACGTGATACACCACCTAAACAAATTGAATGCAAAAAATCACATAATCATAGCAATTGATGCAGAAAAGGCATTTGACAAAATCAAACACCCTTTCCTGATAAAAATGCTTAGCAAAGTGGGACTAGAGGGAGCAAACCTCCACGTAATGAAAGCCTTATAGAAAATCAGAAAGGAAAGAGGTGAAATAACAACAGACCCTATAGAAATAGAAAGCATTGTAAAGAAAAAATACTATGAACAACTCTATTCTAAAAACCTAGAGGAAATGGATATATTCCGAGAAAATACAACCTTCCAAAACTCAACCAAGAAGAATTAAAAAATCTCAACAGGCTGATAACTAAGGAGGAAATTGAAGCAGTCATCAAAAAACTTCCAGCAAAGAAAAGCCCGAGGCCAGACGACTTCAAAGAGGAGTTTCACCAAACATTCAAAGAACTAAAACCTATCCTTCTCAGACAATTCCAAAAAATTAAAGAGGAAGGTACACTTCCTAGCTCTTTCTATGAAGCCAGCATTACCCTAATCCCAAAACCATATAAGGACACTACAACGAAAGAGAATTATAGGCCAATATCCCTGATGAACATAGATGCTAAAATCCAAGCATATCATATCCAGCATTACATTAGAAAGATCATACACCATGACCAAGTGGGATTTATTCCAGGGATGCAAGGCTGGTACAATATCCACAAAACAATAAACGTGATACACCACCTAAACAAATTGAATGCAAAAAATCACATAATCATAGCAATTGATGCAGAAAAGGCATTTGACAAAATCAAACACCCTTTCCTGATAAAAATGCTTAGCAAAGTGGGACTAGAGGGAGCAAACCTCCACGTAATGAAAGCCTTATAGGACAAACCTACAGCCAACATGATACTCAATGGGCAAAAACAAAAACCATTTCATCTAAGAACAGGAATGAGACAGGGATGCCCACTTTCACCACTCTTGTTTGACATAGTACTGGAAGTGCTAGCCATAGCAATCAGACAAGAAGAAGAAATAAAAGGCATCCAAATTAGAAAAGAAGAAGTAAAATTGACATTATTTGCAGATGGTATGATATTGTACTTATAAAACCCTTTTAGGGTTTACAGTCCATCAAAAACTACTAGACTAAATAAATGAATTTGTCAATGTAACAGGATACAAAATTAACACCCAAAAATCTGTGGCTTTGTTATACACCAATAATGAACTCACAGAAAGAGAAACTAAAGAAGCAATCTCATTTACCATTCCAAAAAAAAAATTAAGATACCTAGGAATAAACTTAACTGAGGTGGTAAAGGACCTGTACTCAGAAAATTATAAGACACTGAAAAAAGAGATAGAGGAAGATATAAACAAATGGAAGAATATACCATGTTCATGGATTGGTAGAATCAACATCATTAAAATGTCCATACTACCCAAAGCAATCTATAACTTCAGTGTAATCCCCATTAAAATACCAATGGCATACTTCAAAGACCTAGAACAAACTCTCCAAAAATTCATCTGGAATTTAAAAGAAGATCCTGAATAACTTCAGCAATCTTGAGAAAGAAGAACAATGCTGGAGGGATCACAATACCAGGTATCAAGCTATATTACAAAGCCACTGTTCTCAAAACTGTCTGGTACTGGGACAAGAACAGACATATAGACCAATGGGACAGAAGAGAGAACTCAGAAATTGACCCAAATCACTATGTTAAACTAATATTTGACAAAGGAGGCAAGAGCATACAATGGAGTCAAGACAGTCTCTTCAATAAATGGTGTTGGGAAAATTGAACAGATACATGCAAAAAATTGAAACTAGACCACCATACACAAAAATAAACTCAAAATGGATAAAGGACTTAAACATAAGGCAGGAAACCATAACAATCTTAGAAGAAGCCATTGGCAGCAAAATAGCAGACATTTGTAGTAGCAATATCTTCACCGATACAGTGCCTAGGGCAATAGAAACTAAGGAGAAAATAAGCAGATGGGACTACATCAAAATAAAAACTTCTGCCCAGCAAAGGAAACCATCAACAAAACAACAAGAAAGCCCACTCCATGGGAGAACATATTTGCCAATGTTATCTCCAATAAGGTTTAATCTCCAACATTTACAGGGAACTCATACAACTTAACAAAAGGAAGATAAACAATTTAATAAAATGGGCAAAGGACCTAAATAGACACTTTTTGAAAGAGGACATACAGAAAGCCAAGAGACATATAATAAACATGCTGAAAGTCACTAATCATCTGAGAGATGCAAATCAAAA
>NW_005357451.1:1447868-1451974 GCF_000412655.1 Myotis brandtii | reverse complement strand
TATCATATGATCTCACTCATTTGTGGAATATAATGAACTACATAAACTGATGAACAAAAATAGAACCAGAGTCATAGAAGCATGGAACAGACTGTCCAACCTATGAGGGAAGGTAGGGGGTGAGGGGGTAAGAGATCAACCAAAGGACTTGTATGCATGTATATGAGCATAACCAATTGACACAGACCGGGGATGGGGGCTTGGGGCATGTACTGGGTGTTGGGGGCAACTGTGGAGAGGTCAATGAGGGGAAAAGGAGACTTATGTAATACATTAAAGAATAAAGAATTTAATTTAAAAAAAAGCTTCCTAGACAACATAATGTAAAGGAGTTCACCACCTCCAAACCACTATTATATGAAATGTTAAAAGGTCTTCTTTAAGAAGATAAAAAAGATTAAAAATATGAACAATAAAATGGCAATAAGTACGTATCTATGAACAATTGAATCTAAAAATAAATAAATAAATAAATGAACAAGCAGAACAGAAACAAACTCATAGATACAGAGAACATTTTACAGTTTCCAGATGGAGAGGTGTTTTGGAAATGGGTGAAAAAGGTGAAGGGATTAAGAAGTACAAATTGATATTTACAGAATATTAGTGGGGATGTAAAGTACAGCATAAGGAATATACCAGTAGTTAATAATATTCTAAAAATTATGTATGGTGTCAGGTGGGTAAAAGATTTATTGGGATCATCATATAATGAATTATGCCATGTCCAATCACTGGGTTGTACACCTGAAACTAATATAATAATGTATGTCATTTGTAATTGAAAATAAATAATGATAAATAAATAAATGTTTTTTTAAATATGGTGATGATTGCCATGAGAATACAAGTTTAATTAATAGAAGTTGATTAAAAGTAATTGCTTAAAACTTCTCAAAGTTTAACTTAAGTTTTATCCAAACTTAAAAATATATTATGATGTTCAACTTTAAGTCATTTGAACTTAACAAATCTTGCAGTTCTAACTATGTGCAAGGCACTGTGCTAGCCTGTTAAATTCTCTCATCCCCCTCTCTTTGTATTGTCAGATGTGGTCCTTTTAAAAATCCATTATTTGTCTGCACTTGCATCTGAGAGAGTATTAAAGATAATGAATCATTGTTCCAGAATGTTTCTTATTTTCCTCTCAACTTCCTGTAGAGTTCAATACAGACATCATTAGTTCTCTGCTAGAATAGTGATTCTGTTCGTCATGCCTGAAACAACTACAGCAAAGAGATTAAATACAATCTATAGCCACATAAATCATTGAATAAATGAATCATGAAATTAATATGTAAATTGTGTATTTAACCTCTATTTATACAGCACTGTCTGTCACCATGTTGTAAATCTAAAACTAATTGCAAATTCACAACTCTGCAAAAAGAACACCATGGTAAAAGCTTGACATATTTATTAACTAAATGTTGAACTACATTGAGTAAGTAATTAACAGTCATGCCAGAACAGGGAGAGAAAATTATATTTAAGCACAGATGTCACCTATATGAAATGGCTAACCTATTTTAGATTAGATTTTTATACTAGTCAAAGAACACTGCTATTTAATTTTTGACAGATGAATCTGTTTCCACTAATTCATAATTGCATTGAACATTTCATTTTTGCATGTGCATGTCACAATCATCCATAGAAATAAAAGTTCCCTTTAATATGTCTCCTTAAAGAAAAAATTATCAAAGGTGAGATGACAATAAATTCATTCAAAGATTAACAAAAATCTCCTCAATTCAGCACATTAATAACATTTTATGTATATACAGATGAACAACCTAAAATAAACTATTTCTCCATGTATTTTAATAATTTACTGAATAACACTATTTAAATATTTAATGGGTCTTGTCACAATCAACATGGGTGCCTTCTGAAAAATTCTTTTGTTCTTTAAATAACAAGTTATTTGAAGAATGCAAATACGAAATAAAATATGGCACGTAAATATGTACACAGGAAAATGTATTAGACTAAGTATTCTTGTCTCTTCATCTATTTATGTTGTCACTGCTAGTTGCTGTACTTACAACCTGAGTTTCTATTAAAAGGCTAGATTTTAAAGGCATATATGCATAAACTTTAGGATATGGCATTTAAAATATTTATAATAGATCATCTTTTTTTAAATCATTACCCAAGATATGCTTGGGAGAGAGAGAGAGAGAGAGAGAGAGAGAGAGAGAGAGAGAGAAATTGGTGGCCTTTTCTACATGTCCTGACCTGGAATCGAACCAGCAATGTTTAGATGCACAGGACGATTCTCAACCAAATGAATCCCTCCAGTTGGGCACAGATAATGTTAATTGTAATGAAAAATAATCACTTATTTCAATTGGTGTTACACATGCAGATGAGAGGCAAAATCTGATTTAAACCCTGACTTTCTTATCTAATTAATCAGACATACTGGTTACATTTACAAATGGCAGAATAGAACAAATTTTAAATTCTGCTAAAGATAACAATTTCCCATAGTTTTACATTTCAATATACACATACATTCATTTACCTCATGTCCAGACCATTTAGAATGTGCCTCAATAGTTTCAAAACATCTCATATACAAAGCCAAGCTTAAAAAATATATACATCAATCAGACAGTCAAACCTCAGAGGGAAGGTGGGGGAGGGTGGGGGTAAGGGGGCGAGATCAACCAACGGACTTGTATGCATGCATATAAGCCTAACCAATGGACACAGACAACAGGGGGGTGAGGGCAAGAGTGGAGGGGAGCAATGGGGGGATAAGGACACATATGCAATACCTTAATCAATAAAGAAAACATTTAAAAAATATAAGCAACTTTCTGATAAAATAATTTAATTGGAGCGATACAAAAATGATGCAATCAATACTCATAATTCCTCCATGGGAATCTAATATTGGAAAATATTTTTGTTTAATATGCAAGAAATATCATTAATACTTTACCATCCTGATGGACATTTATCCAAGTTCTCCTGCCTGATGTCCTCATAACCAGTAGCAAGCATTAATAACATAGTCAACTAGAATTACACTGCAATATGGAGTACACTGCATATCTGTGAGGTATAATTTCTCTGAGTTTAAAGCTACCTAGTCCATATCAGATCTGGACCCATATCTGTGGCATTTCTATCCAAAATAACTAGAGCAAATTCCCCCACCCCAAGCATCCTGAACATAGAAATAAGAGAGATCTTAGCTAATCACATCAAACAGAAGAAAAAAAGAACCACAATCACAATATTTTTATGTAGTGTTCGTTAGGAGAAATTAGATTGCAATAATTAGACACTGTTTTCCTTTGGTTTTTATATATTAAATGCAGGTTATGGTCCAATATATCTTATTGCTTTTAGGTTATGATCTTGTCAACTAAATCCCATGATAGAAAGAATTAAAGTGATGAAAGAAAGAAAAAGACTATGTCAGAGAAAATAGCTCTATACCCCAAAAGTAGGTTAAATGTGTTAAGGCATGCTAAGAGTTTAGCACAGTGCCTAGAACATAAATAGAACCCAATAATGTTAGATATAATGACAAGAGTGATGATGATGATTAAGATGCAAATAACTGTCTAAAAATAGAATATAATCTATATTCCCTTTAATAGAATGCTTAAAATTAAATATAAGGAATCATTACACAATCATTAAATAGCATGTTTCTGAAGAATATGAACTGGAACACATCACTTAGGCCTTAGATTGTTGGTACTTTCTTTCAAAATTAAAAACAACATTCCACTGATGTAAATTTTATTGTTTTAAAAACTTTTAAGGATGCTTCTAGATCTGTCAACATTTAAGTATTTCTCTTACCCCTGTTCCTTTCCTCTATTTTTCCTCCAGCTTAATGGTTTAATGTAATTTTACCAAAAAATAAAATTACTTTTATTTATAATTTAAAAGAACATTGCAAAAATTGATTATATAAAGCTAAATAAAAGAATAAGGGTGGTATATATTTTTATCTCAATTTTGTTTAAATATGTAGACATATGCATAGAAAAAAGGAAAGAAAATCATGCAGTGCATCTCTATGGATGGAATATAGGGGGTTAATATTTATGTTTATATAAATTCCAAAATATTCTCTA
>NW_005357451.1:1446646-1447639 GCF_000412655.1 Myotis brandtii | reverse complement strand
CACAAATAAAAATACTTATATTTTAATTCAGTAGTTTTCAAAGGTTTTGGTCTCAAGATTCCATTCCAATTTATTTAATTCATTAAAATAGTAATAAAACCACTATATAGTAACAAAAACCTCTCGTTTTGTGAAAAAAATAATAACTATTTTCAAAAACAAAAACAAAGAAAGCATTTAGTGAGAAGACTGGCATTATTTCACATTTTTATAAATCTGGAAAACAGTTGGATTCTCTTATCTACTTCTGCATTCATTCTAATGCACTATGTTGTTTAGGTTGAAGTACAGGGAGAAAATCCAGCCTTACACACATGTGTAATTGCAAAAGAAGGAGACCTTGCAGACCTCTAGGGAGTATCTTAGAGGCCCCGAGGAATATCTCTTAGACCATACCTTGAAAACTGCTGCCTTTAATTCAACATCCTATTTTGTGAAAATTGTTTCTATACTCCAATTCTCATCTTGGAGATCGTGGTATCTCTCTCTTTGGGAAGAATCTTACTATTTTGGTCAAATTAGAGTAGGTAATGGAATAACATGATGCTTTTCAAGGATTTCGAATTTGGCATTTTACTGCTGACAAGTATGATGATTATTTAGTATGTAGATCAATTAGTGTCTTCACTGAGGCTCTTACAGTTTCCTTAAAAGAGGTATCTGAGTCTGTATGCTTTTTTACCTCTAGTTTTGTTTTCTCCTAGTCATTTTTTTAAGTGAATCTAGCTTGCCCCATGATAAATTATATTAACCAAAAGCCATAATGCAGGATGGAAAGAAAGAAGATGTGATGCTCATTTCCATCTCTGCTAATCATCCTCTGTGGGGTTTCAGGCAGGTCACTTAACCAACCTGTGGCTAAAATGATGATGATAAAATTATCACCTTTCCCATATTAAGAATTTACCCTAGATACTTTTTTGGAATTTTTTGTGTAAATTAGGTGTGTTTATTCTTATTTTGTTTATTAAAATGAAATCAGTTGGTAACTTA
>NW_005357451.1:1439498-1446601 GCF_000412655.1 Myotis brandtii | reverse complement strand
TTGATACTATCATCCTGATGACAGTGATATTTTTAAATAATCAAGAAAAATAGATTTTGTTCCCATTTAATAATTTCTAAGAAAAGGCAAATGCTGCCTATGTAAGTCAATAAACTGATGGGAAAGAAAAGAAGCTAACATTTTTCAAGTATTTATTGTGCACAAGGCACTGTGCTAACTTCTTTTCATATATCATCCGATATCTTTTGCTAGTAACTTATGAGATCAATATTATTATTCACAATTTACTGTAGAGAAGGCCTACACTCAAAGCAGTAAATATCTTGCTTAAAATCACAGTTACAAAGAATTGCAGTTGTTCAGAAATCAAGACATATTTTACTATATACTATATCTTCTAACTGAATATCATCCCAGCTCAATATATTTGTTTTCAGGCTAACGCAAAAGTGTGAATCCACTTTAAAAACAATTTTTAGAATTAAAAACCAAGTTACATCAAGCCAAGGGGGGATCGTTATCATAATCTACCTGTGACACATGCTAGCCTGAGAAGGAATTGCTCAAAGGGGTCATTTTCTTCACCTCACATTTAAACTGGAGATTGGCATTACACTGACTTTCTGTCCCTCCTGGAGATTTATGTTAAAGAGATAAAACTTTCTACTTTTTTGTTTTCATCTCTTCCTTGTCTCTGTCAGACATTTCATTCTGGAAAGGAGAAAGAGCTGCTCATCTCAGTGGCAGGAAAGAACAATCTTCGATTTATAACATGCTAGGAACTCATCACGGTGATAGAGCAATCTTTCCCCCCGACATCTCTCCATTACTGAAGCTGATACCTCCCTGCCCTGATGCCACCTCAGTACTGATCTGTCAGTACTAACAGCAGGGCTAATGGCACCACCTACCCTTATGTACATTTTTCATTTTTATCTCGGAAAAACTTCTTTTGCGGGTTCTTTTTAAAACAAATTGAAAATATACTTTTCACAATTTTTGTTTTACAAACCTCCTTCCTCACATATATATTTGAATGACATACCACATACTTGGCAGTATATCTTAAATTGTACTTGGTTTTCTTCCCTTCCCCTTTTTATGAGTGCTTCTTTAATTCTTATGAAAACAAAAAGTAGGTAGGAAAGATTTGTTTACAGACTATTGCAGAAATGGTGAATCAAAAATGATTTGATTACTACTGGGAAATCACTGGAATAGATGCGTGGATCTTTGTTAAAAGCCTCCTTGCTAGGTCTGAATTTTATTTTTTGCTGTCTTTTTTTTTCCTCACCCAAGGATATGTTTTTTAATGTGTGTGTGTGTGTGTTTGTGAGAGAGAGAGAGAGAGAGAGAGAGAGAGAGAGAGAGAAGAAACATGGATCGGTTGCCTCCCGTACTTGTCCTGGCTGGCGATCAAATCCACAAAATAAGTGTTTTTTGCTTCACAGAAAAGTTAAGAGCAAACGAAAGAGGGGGAGAAAGCATCATATGAGATTTTCAAGTTTCCAGAAGGTAATGAATAAGAGAAATAGAAGGAAGATTAATAAATATTATTCTGTGTTTAGGCAGCCAGCACCAATTCTGAACATTATATTTTCTTTGCTCTGCAGTGGGTGGAAGAATATTAAAGTGACACTGTTACACATCTTTAATACATTCTGAAATTCATTTAAACATATTAGAAAGTATTAGCCAATTTTCACCTCACAATTTGATGTCCACTTATATGCAGAGATTGTTCTTGCAACTAATTCTTTTTAATTTGGTATTCCCTTATTTATAGTATTCATGGAGAGCATTTTACAATCTAATAAATCATACAAAATATTTATTATGATTCAATATACTCCTCTGTAAATATGAAAAACATATTAACTAGAGTGTCAAAAGTACAGATAACATAATCTGAAAATATCTGTCATCTCCTTTCTGGTATCATCTCCTTAATACAATAAACATGAAGAGTCCAACCAGATCTCTCATGCCTTATATGGCATTTATGCATTTAGTCTTTCTTCATCTTTTTGTCTATTCCCAGGCTTCCTGTTTCTCAAAACCCATATGGTTCTTTAAAGACAAATGAAAATAGAAGGTAGAGCCAAAAATTTTGTAGACAAGTACTATATTACTCTGAGTCACATGTGCATACTAAGTCCCCTCAGAATTCTTAAAACTAAAGACATAAAAGTCTATTATTTACCTCCTGTGTTAAAATTTGTTTATAACTCTATTTCCAGAAGTATTTAGATGTTAAATTTGAATCTGATTAGTCTTGTTTGAAAGTTTTTAAAGAAATTACTGAATTTGCACATCAACTTGTGAAAAGTCAATGCGTGTTCATCATTTGGGCAATGACAAGATAATACAAGGAAATTTAGAAAGTAGCCATTAAAAAGGACATAAGGTCATGAATGACTGAGAAATTTCAAATAGGCTAAAGAGTTTCTTCATTTAATGAAACTTAGATGAAATTTGTTCCTTTTACATTTTGATATTTCCATGTGACTGTGAAGACAGACCATCTCCAAGGGTCATTTAATGTATATGTCTATTTTTAATGGACAACTTTGCTTTACATATATTCTAAGAACATATTATCGAATATTCAGAGAAGATGGGAATACATTGTATTACTAGAAAGACAAGGAAAGCAAGCATTCGAGGCCCAGAGCACCTATAAAAGTTAGAAGTAGGAAAAAGAAGAAAGTAATCTATAAAGGAAAGCCATTAGATTATCATCAGGCTTCTCAGAAAAAAAAATGTTAGAAGTCAAAACTCCTACAGGGAAACGTGCTTTGTTGAGACTGACTGAAAACTCCCTGTGCAGCCTCAGTAAATTAATCTCTTGATTTAAAGGTAGGCTGCCCTTTATTTTATCTTAGAAGTAAACCAACAGAGTGAGGCTTTTACAATGACACTGTTATGATCAATGCTGTAGTCACAGTTGTTAATGCTTCATTTACCTTTAAAAGCAGATGTAATAACCCAGAAAGATCAATATTATAAGCTCTTTATTTGGTGTTAAATTACTGTGGACTCATTGAATTATTATATAGCAGAGGGTTTTCAGTGACATTAACTTAAAAATCAAATAAATGTTATTTAAAATGGTATATCCTAATTTCCCTACCCTTGTAACTTTGTAGTTACTTACAAAGGCAGTGTATAATAAGAACGTTTTGAACTTAAATAACATTTTCAGAATTTATATTGACAACATGAAAAAGATGAGTAATAATATAAAAAGTACTTTGGAATAGTACAAACTGTCATTACATATGTAGTATTGTTGATACATTTTTATAACTCTAATATTATATGCATCCATAAAATAAGATGGACCAATTACCCAAGAAAAAAGCAACACTATGATTGAGCTAGAAATATCCAAGGGATAGGCAAGTATTTTATATTCTTCCTAAACTCTCAGTTTTCAAATATACTCAGCCAATACATATACATGATCCAACCCACTGATGACATTTTAATTAGCTTTTTTTTTATAATCTTGACTTTTCACATTGACTTTAAGTTCTTTGACATGGGTAGGAAGAATGTATGGTAAAGAATTCACAGTGAGTTTTTTCAATGTTTCCTCAAAGTAAGACAGTTATACCAATATCTTTGCTTTATTAGTTTTATTAATGATATCTATATTATTTTCTATAATACTAATTTTTCTTATAACCCTGCCTTAAATCCTTTATCAGACTATATCTTACTGATAGTACAAAACCCTATTCAATAATTAAGATTGTATAATATATATAACATAAGGTGTTAATGTATTTTTCTATTTTATGTTCAATATTTCACCAGTTAATATACATAATGTGTACTTGATAGAAACCAAGTTTTCCTTTCTTCCTATAATAACTTTTAGTGGCAATCTCTCTACCTTAGATTTGTAAAATCCTACTAATAGTGTACTATGCTTACACAGTGCTTTAAATTTGCAAGTCATTTCAGTGCTTATGATGAATATATAAAGTGGTAACAATGAATATGTCTCCTCATTTTACAGATGAAGAATCTAAGATAAAAAGAAGTTGCTTGCATAATATTACAGATAGCAACTGGCCTCACAAACCAAATACTAGAAATTTTCTGTCACCTATTACCTTCTGTACTACACACTGTCTCAGCCTCAATCTAATAAAATAATTTTTCTTGATCCATCCATAAATTAGCTGTAACTGTATCCTTCCAATATATTTATTCAGTATTAAAAATTATATTAGCTTATCAGAGTGATCAGTTCATTAGGTATATAAATGGCAAAGCACTAAGCTGTATATCTGAAAACTAATATAATATTGTATATCAACTATAATTTAAAACAATTTTTAAAAATTAAAATACGAAATAATGAAAATGTGCAAAATAATTAGACTAAACAGATTTCATAATCAAAATATTTAGTGCAGTAAAATATTAAAGACAAGCTAAAAATTTAAATAAGAGGAGGTTAGTTAAATAAATCAAGTGAATGTGTACAGTGGACTGTTATGAAGCTTTATAATTTGTGCTGTAAAAGAGTATTTCATGTCTTGGAAAGTTGTTCAAGCACTATTCTTAACTTAAAAAAATAGATTGTGAAACAGACTAATACTACTCTAGTAAGAAAAATAAATGCCGTATATGTATGAGAGAGTGGGGGAAAAAAGTTGTATTAGTAGTATTAGGATAATCAATAGACTCAGATGTTGATTATACAAGAGAAAGGCTTCTGTCTTCTTTATTATTTATTAGTGGACCTGCAATAAACCCAGATTGATTTAACCAATACTCTTGAGTGGCTTTACAATGTGGCCTCTCTTAGAACCCAATAACAGATTAAACCCTTTTAACAATAACCCCCACCTCATAATACAAGATAATCAATTCTTAAAATGTATTAAAGTGTAGGCCTGATCTACAAATATTGCTCTGTGAATATAGAACACTCATTGAATTTCTCAGAGAATCAGATATTGGCATATAGTAAAATAAAAATGAATAATTCTAAACTGCCATTGCAACAATTTTAATAAATATTAAAATGTTAACTATAATGCTACAAATATACTGCCAGTGGTCTAATGTTAGGGTGATAGGGTTGAAATGTAAATAATATGGTGGTTTCAAATAGAAAAATCTAAATGGATTCCATGACTCTGAAAATAATGCCACCTCAGATTTAATTTATGACCTGAATGAATATTCTACTATAAATTAGCCTTCATAACTAATGATCAAGTATCTTTCAAATATCTCCTCTTTCTATGTTATACTTACAGACTTATTCTGATTAACTGACAAAGATAACCAGAGACTGTGGAGACCACACCTTTCTTGGGGGGGAACCCTGAATGGTGACACCAAAGAAAATATTGTCTGTTTTTCTGTAAATCTGCTTTCTTTGAATAGTGGGCAACCTATCACATGAGATAATCTGTTTAAAACAGATAAAAATAATCTCTCTTAAAGAGGTAATAATCATGAAATGGTTGGCAGAGTATCTCTTCACTGTCATAAAGATTGAAAAACCACTTGGGAAAGGACGAGGAACAAAAAATAAAATAATAATATTCTGAAAGAGCAGCCATAGTGATGAATGTGTTCTCTCTTTATATTCAATTGTGAATACCTATAGCCCAAAGAACTTAAGTTTGAGAATCCAACTTTACCATTTTTAAAAAGTTTCATAGACATCCAAAATTTATAGCCTGCTTGTGGATCACCAAAATCAACAAAACTGTCTGGTCTACTGAGTGTATATTTGAAATTCAGAATTGTGTTTAATCAGGTTAATCTTTCATGACTATTAGAGATTACATTTCCAGGGCTCATGGTAGCTTTCAGTGCTGGTTTAAATAGAATCAGTGTTAAAAAATTGCTTTCTTTGGCTGTATTTGGTGAGATGAAAAGATTGAAATGAAGTACATGACATTTAACTACTCCATGGAGAAATGACACTGGCTTTTCCCAGCCAGGACACTCCATGGTCAATATTAGGCTATCACTTAGAGATGTTCATTAAATCAATTTTCTATATTCAAAAACCCCTATGCAGACACATGCTTTTCTCTTATAATAATTTTAACAGACTTCATTACACATCCAAAAGAATGTCTCAAATGAAAAAAATATGGATAATATGGAGTGTTAATAATAAAGTGGAGAAACTGGAACTCTGATACTCTGTTTGCTGGTGAGAGTATAAAGCTATTTGGCAGCATCTATAAAGTTTAAAGTAAGAATATACCATGATACAGCAATGATAAATCAAGAATAAGTGTCTATTTAGATCCTTTGCCCATTTTTTTATTGGATTGTTTATCTTCCTTTTGTTGAGTTGTATGAGTTCCCTATAAATTTTGGAGATTAGGCCCTTATCAGATATGACATTGGCAAATATGTTTTCCCACGCAGTGGGCTTTCTTGTTGTTTTGTTGATGGTTTCTTTTACTTCCATTTGACCCTGTGATCCCACTTCTAGGAATATATGCCAAGAAACCAGAAACACCAATCAGAAAGGATATATGCACCCATATGTTCATAGCAGCACAATTCAAGATAGCTAAGATCTGGAAACAGCCTAAGTGCCCATCAGTAGATGAATGGATTAGAAAACTGTGGTACATCTACACAATGGAATACTATGCTGCTGTAAAAAAGAAGGAACTCTTACCATTTGCAACAGCATGGATGGAACTGGAGAGCATTATGCTAAGTGAAATAAGCCAGTCAATGAAGGAAAAATACCACATGATCTCACACATTCATGGATAATAGAGACCATTACAAACTTTTGAACAATAATAGATACAGAGGCAGAGCTGCCTCAAACAGATTGTCAAACTGCAGCGGGAAGGCTGGGGAGGGTTGGGGGGCAGGAGGGAAGGGGGTAAGAGATCAACCGAAGGACTTGTATGCATGCATATAAGCAAAACCAATGGACATAAGACACTGGGGGGTAGGGGAGGCCAGGGGATTGTCAAGGGCGGGGAAAAAAAGGACACATATGTAATACCCTTTGTAATACTTTAAGCAATAAAAAAAAAAAAATGAATAAGTGAGACACGTGATGCTGGGCTGATGTTGTGGCGTTCACTGTGACGTTCGCTGCGCCAACTAGCGGTGGGGTATCTGAAGCT
>NW_005357451.1:1436021-1437122 GCF_000412655.1 Myotis brandtii | reverse complement strand
GAAGGACTTGTATGCATGCATATAAGCATAACCAATGGACATAAGACACTGTGGGTAGGGGAGGCCAGGGGATTGTCAAGGGCAGGAAAAAAAAAGGAGACATATGTAATACTTTAAGCAATAAAACAATAAAAAAAAAGAATAAGTGAATATGTCCACCAAAAGTCACAAACACACACATGAATGATCAAGAAATCACTATTCATAATAGCCCCCAAATAGAAACAACCCAAAATCCATTAACAGTAGAATGAATGTTTTTTACATAGTCTTATAATATAGACTGCTATGTAGTAATTTAAAAAATAGCTATTGCTACACATAAAAACATGGATGAAACTCACAGACATAATAGTGAATAAAAGGAGCCAGATACAAAATACTACATAAAAAATGATTTTACTCAGATGAAGCTCAGTAATAAACAAAAGTATGATGATAAATATCAGAATCCAGCTTACCTCTTGGCAGAATGACAGTATCTAAAATGGGGTGAAATGGACTTTTGGGGTTCAGATGACGGTCTACTATTTTTTATTTATCCTCACCCAAGGATATGTTTGTATTGATTTTAGAGAGAGAGGAAGGGAGAGAAAGAGAGAGAGAGACATTGATATGTTGCCTCCCGTATGCACCCCAACCTGAGATCGAACTTTCAACCAAGGTATGTGTCCTAACCTGGAATGGAATCTGCAACCTTTTGGTATACCAGACAACACTCCAACCACTGAGCAACTGGGCCAAGGCTCATGTTCTACTTCTTGAGCTGGGTGCTAGCTTTATAAGCACAGATGTGCTTTCCTTGTGAAAATTAATCAGGTTGACAGCAATGCAAGAAATGCTAAAGGGACTGGTGTAAAAAGAAGAAATAAAAAGGTAAGAAAGAACACAGGCACAAAAAATAAAAATGGCTACAAACAAGTACCTATCGATAATAACTATAAACATAAGTAGACTAAATGCTCCAATCAAAAGACATCAAGTGGCTGAATGGATAAGAAAACATGACCCATGTATGTGCTGTATACAAGAGACCCACCTCAGAACAAGGAACTCACAGAGACTGAAAGTGAAGGGATGGAAAAATATCTTCCAGGCAAA
>NW_005357451.1:1429518-1434488 GCF_000412655.1 Myotis brandtii | reverse complement strand
AGAGCATTATGCTAAGTGAAATAAGCCAGTCAATGAAAGAAAAATACCACATGATCTCACTCGTTTATGGATAATTAAGACCATTATAAGCTGATGAACAAAAATAGATACAGAGGCAGAGCAACATCGAACAGACTGTCAAACTACAGTGGATAGGCCTGGGAGGGTTGGGGAGGGGGCGGGTAAGAGATCAACCGAAGGACTTGTATGCATGCATATAAGCATGACCAATGGACACAAGACACTGGGGGGTATGGGAGGCCAGGGGAAGGTCAAGGGTAGAAAAACAAATAGGAGACATATTTAATACTCTTTGTAATACTTTAAGCAATAAAACAAAATTAAAAAAAATAATCAGGTTGAATACTTATGATTTGGGCACTCCCCTATACGTATATTTCATTAAAAGTAAAAAAAAAAACTAACAATCTAAATTAGTTGCTTCAAAGTTCCCACCAGTATCCATGACTATTTTGTCCCACACTCTTATGTAAAACTAGAGGCCTGGTGCATGAAATTCGTGCACAGGGGATGGTGTCCCTCAGCTCAGCCTGCATCCTCTCCAATCTGGGACACTTCCTGGGATGTCTAAACTGGCAGTCTGACATCCCTTTCACAATCCGGGACTGCTGGCTCCTAACCACTCACCTGTCTGCCTGCCTGATCGCCCCTAACTGCCTCTGCCAGCCTGATGGCCCCCTAACCACTCCCCTGCTGGCCTGATGGCCTCCAACTGCCCTCCCCTGCCAGACTGATGGCCCCCAACTGCCCTCCCCTGCCAGCCTTGTTGCCCCTAACTGCCTCTGCCTTGACCCCCACCAGTATGGCTTTGTCTGGAAGGAAGTTGGACATCCGGAAGATGGCTGGTCACCCAGTCTAATTAGCATATTACCCTTTTATTAGTATAGTTAATATTGCATTAATTATGATATAAACTAGGATGGATAAGATTTGGTGACCTTACTGTTTTTTGTTTTTTGTTTTTATCAGCAGACATGTGGCTCATTTTCAACAAAAATGCAAATCCTAAAAATTCCTCTTTGCTTGCCTTTGCTTTTTAGTACTTCTCACTTTCTAACAGTCACCATATTAAAGCCATCCTTCCATAGCTGAATTATCTTATCATGATTTACATTTGCTTGTTTTATTTAAAGAACAATGTTAATATGTTTGAATGAAAACCCTCTTTATTGAATTTTAATATAAAATTCAGTTATCCTACTAATCAAGTAAATTCATGACAAAAAATACCCAATATTGAATATTTTGAAAATATCCTTATGTTTTGATTAATTTCTTGTTCTTGAATTATGTACTTGTAAGGATATATACACATTCATTATGCCATGCAAACTATTCTTATAAATGAATTGCTCTTTTATCCAAGTACAGATATAATCAGAGAGAAGCAGTGAGCAATTTTATTAAAGTAAACACTATCCAAATGTTGAGTTTTCATTATGTAAACACAGTATTGTTGTAGAGTTTAATAAATGGGCAATGACTTTTGCTGGAGCATTATATTTTTACCAACATATACATCATTTCCAAAGTTTAAGAATAGGTCTCATAACCATAAAAAACTGCTAGTTCGGCATTTGCTTCTTTGCTATGAAGGACTTGATTATTTCCTTACAAGAATATATCACATGTGTCTAGTGCAGCCGTGGGCAAACTACGGCCCGTGGGCCGGATCCGGCCTGTTTGAAATGAATAAAACTAAAAAAAAAAAGACCGTACCCTTTTATGTAATGATGTTTACTTTGAATTTATATTAGTTCACACAAACACTCCATCCATGCTTTTGTTCCGGCCCTCCGGTCCAGTTTAAGAACCCATTGTGGCCCTCGAGTCAAAAAGTTTGCCCACCTCTGGTCTAGTGCTACCAGATAGCCATGAAAATAAAGTTTTTCAAAGGATGAGAAAAAAGCAATTTTTTAAGTTGGTCAGCAGAGCTAAATATTAAATCAAGTCTAATGTCCCTTCCCATCTTTTTTTTCCCCTAACCTGGATTGCCAGAAACATATTATGAATGTTTTCCATATCATTAGGAGAAACTTGATCCCATTTGTGAAGGAAAATCTGCCAAATTGCATCTAAAGATACTGTCACAAAAGTGAGGCCAATGAGTTCAAAAGAATGCTTGAGGACAAATCATTGGAATTAAAAACTATTTATTATTGTAAATATTACCCTGCTAAAATCTATCAAGTAAAAATATAATAAAACCTCAACTAACCAGAATGATCAGAAAATGGATTCCTTTGATTTAGGAAAATCTGAGTACCTCGGGGTTAAGGTAAAAACTGATTTTGTTTCAAAACTTAAACAAAATTAATCTAAAATGACTATAAAAATCTCACAAGGCAAAAATATCAATTCAAAAATATCAATAGTCACATCAAATGTAGAAAAAAAAGAGGACAAAATATGTACTACCAAAGGATAGTCCATCAAAGTTATTTGTTCTAACTTTCCATCAAATATCTGATATATATTTTTCTCCTTTTAACTAGTCTTCCTTTTAATAATGGATTATAGGGGGAAATAATTATATGAGACATATAATATATGGGCTTACATTAATAACTGTGTTTTGAACTTCATAGTTCTTTCACTCATTCCTGCATTCATGTATTTATTTATTATGTGTCCAAAAATTATGAGACACTGTTTCCTGGTTGAGAATACCAACTCAAATAAAACATGGTTCTTATTCTGGACTTAAATCCAGTGGGAAAGTCAAACAAGTAAAAACAGTTGCAAAACACTTAATAAGTGCCATATACGAATATGGTTAGTGTTATTTGAGCAGAGAAGAGGTTCATCTAAATTTGACTGAGCAGAGGCATTCCAGGAAAGGCAGTATTTCTGAAAAATATAAATGAATGACCTAGGTGAAGATGGGAAAGTAAACATAGTGAATAGCATGTCTGAAGAGGTGAAACAGCATGAAATGCATGTAGTTCAATATGGCTTCAGTGATGGCTAGTGACAGAAAATGGTGGAAAACAAAACAAGATATGAAGTCAAACCAATGAGTTGAATCTATTCCAAAAAGGTCAATGTTAAAAATTATAAGTCATGTTGATAATATGTGTCCTTGATACAATGTGATGAAAATGGAACTTGACCTCTGTGGTATTCCTTCCATTAACTAATAATCCTGGCTTATCATGAAAAAAACATCAGGCAAATCTCACTAAGGACATTCTACAAAACACATGGCCAATATTCCTCAAAGCTATCAAGGTCATTAAAAACAAGGCAATTCTGAGAAACTATCACAAACAAGGAGAATCTAAAAAGACCTGACAACTAAATGTGAAGTAGCATCCTAGATGGGATCAAACAACAGAAAAAGTACATTAGGTTAAAAACCATGGAGTTCTGAATAAAGTGTGGACTTAAAAAAAAAAGCCTAATATGCAAATAGACCGATCTGCAGAACTACCGGTGGAACGACTGGTCACTATGATGCACACTGACCACCAGGAGGCAGATGCTCAATGCAGGAGCTGTTCCTAGCCCACAGGCCCCAGGCCAGCCAAGGCAGGTGCCAGCGGGGGTCCCCCCCAATTGCTCTGCCTGTTGCCCCACAGATCAGTCCTGACTGCCAGCCAGGCCTAGGGACCCTACCTGTGCATGTATTTCGTGCACCAGGCCTCTAGTGTATAAATATTGGTCCATTAATTGTATCAAATGTGCTGAACTAGTATAATAGGTTAACACTAGGGGGAGTGAGGTTCAGTGTATATGAGAACTCTCTGTACTATCATCTTAATTTTTTTGTAAATATAAAACTGTTCTAAACAGTAAAGTTTATTTTTAAAAAGGGGGGTAGGTGACCAAAGTAAAAATTTGGTAGAAGGCTGTATGTATCCAGGACATGTTAAGTACTTCAAATTCACTTGTAGGCAGAATTCATGTTGTGAAATAACAGTAACTGGAAATATAGAAGAAATCCCAACTGTGTTGGACCAGCTTGAAATTTCTCAAAACATATTAAATTATACTCAATCTTCCTGACCAGGTCACACCACTTATTTTATATGCACATGTCACTGTCCACAGGTTTCAAATTATACAATTTCTACCATCTTTTAAAAATGTCCTGATTCAAAGTATATGTCCCCTAAGTTCATCTTCCTAAAAAATACTTGCCTGGGTAAGTCAAATGCAGAGATGTTAATCTACTCTCCTGAATCACAAATACCTACAATGAAGAAGTGTTCACTATCATTCTCCTATAAAGTGTTTCCTCTACAAAGTGTTTCTTTATCTTACCTTAAAAGTTTTCCCAGAGACACAACTCTCCATCCTTTATGCCCGTAGGTTTATCCTCACTACTATCACTCACCATAGAGCAGATGTAATTTACTCTTGACAGAACCTGGGCTTTCAAGTTCTAACCTAGAAACTGGTCTAACTGGATGGTTCAAAGAAGTTGCATTCTTGATAACTCAAAAAAAAAGAGTTCAAAATTCCATCTCATTACATCACTGGTTGATGGTAATGAGTAAGCAAATTAATTGAGACAGATTTATCTTTAGCATCTTTTAAGATCATCAATTTGATTTTCTCAATTGGTCTGTCCTGTACTGGTCATCCATGGTTAACATGCTCAGAGTTGACACAATGCGAGAGAGACCAAGATGGCGGCATAAGTAAACACCGCAGACTGCTGCCGCAAACAACCACTCCAAAAATACAACTAAAAGACGGAACGGACATCACCCAGAACCGAAGGAAGGCTGGCTGAGGAGAGACTCTTCAACTAGAAGGAAAAATAACAGCACACCGAGGCTCAGAGGAGGCGCAGTGTGGAAAATACTCAGGTACGAAGGTGCGCGCGCAAAGCGGGCTGGCGGCTGAGGGCGCGGTTGTCGTTTTCAATCAGGAGGGAGTCTCAGACTCTGAGCCCCAGATCTGGGCGAATCACTGGGGACTCGGACTCAAACGGGAGAAGC
>NW_005357451.1:1402052-1428100 GCF_000412655.1 Myotis brandtii | reverse complement strand
TGGGGTGGGGGGGGGGGGGGGGGGGGGGGGGGGGGGGGGGGGGGCGGGAGCGGGGAGGGGGGGAGTTAGGGGGGGGGGAAAAAAAGAGGAACAAATGTAACCTGAACAATAAAGATTTAATTAAAAAAAAAAAATAAAATCAATAAAAAACTTAAAAAAAAAAAAAAAAACATGCTCAGAGTTGCATACCACATCCAGGTCTACCCTGAAGAATCTACCAGTATTGTAACAGTGGTATTAATGCCTAGATCTTGACTCAGGACTAACAGTGAGAATTTCGGGAACCAAACTAGATCAAGGGGGAAATATGTTTTACTAAATGAGGACTTTTTGGTGCTCTTTGAAGTCTAGCACAGAGGGTAAGGCTGAGAGAATTCTTAATTCAAACAGAGATGACAAAAAATGTATTCTATATAATGCCTAATGAAATAAAGAAACTCAAACCAAAAAAAAAAAATGAGTAAACACACTAAAAGCTATAGAGAAAACTGTCATGATAGGAGTAGGAAGCTAAGTTCTTGTACTGGTAAATCAATGTGGTACTTTCCTTAAACCCAAACACTATGTGGTATAAAAAACAAGCAAACATATGTATCATAATATCAAAAAAATATTGAAGATAATCCCACTCAATTCATCATGAAATCCATTTCATACGATTGAGCTTGGACTTATAATATTGGTATTGGGCTCATAATACATGCTTAATAAATACAAATAATTGTTTTAAATATCTAGTTTCATCTATTAAATTACCTTAATAGTAACATATATTTGAAATAATGCTGATATTCGCATTTGAAAGAGTGGGTAGAATAGTTTTTCTCACAGACTAAATGACAAAATTTATCTCTATAACCAAAAGACAAGAGCCAATATTCTCAAAAAATAATATCATTTTATATTTTATAACAAGATCTGTACTTAGTTAACATTAAAACTTTATTTTTGGCCATTTGTATGTCCTATTTGAAGAAGTGTCTATTTAGTGACCTGGAGAGTATTATGCTAAGTGAAATAAGTCAGTCAGAGAAAGACAAGTATTACATGATCTCACTTATATGTGGAATCTAATGAACAAAATAAACTGGCAAACAAAACAGATCCAGAGACATGGAAGCATGCAACAGACTGAGGATCCTCAGAGGGAAGGTCTGGGGAGGGAAGAGATCAAGCAAAGAACTTATATGCAAACTAGAGGCCTGGTGCATGAAAATTTGTGCACTCAGGGTGGTGGGGGGCCTCAGCCAGGCCTGTGCCCTCTCACAGTCCTGGGACCCCTCGGGGGATGTCTAGCTTAGGCCCACTCCCTAGAGTATCAAGCCTATGCTGGCAGTCAGACATCCTTCTGGCAGCCCAGGAGCCCTCAGGGGATGTCTAACTAATGGCTTAGGCCCGCTCCTGCGGGGAGCCCATTAGTGGGACATCCTTAGCGCTGCCGTGGAGGTGTGGTAGAGGTTTCCACCACCACCTCTGCTCTGGCCAGCCATGAGCCGGCTTCTGGCTGAGCGGAGCTCCCCCTGTGGAAGTGCACTGACCACCAGGGGGCAGCTCCTGCGTTGAGTGTCTGCCCCCTGGTGGTCAGTGCGCATCATAGCAACCTGTCGTTCCAGGTCTATTACCCTTTTATTATATAGGATATGCATAACCCATGGACACAGACAATAGTGGGGTAAAACCTTGGGGAGGGGATGAAAATGGGAAGGAGGAGGGTCAATAGGAGGGGGGAGAACATCTGTAATACTTTCAACAATAAAGATAAATTTTTAAAGTGTCTATTTAACCTTAACAAGTTTGGCTCAGTGGATAGAGTGTTGGCCTGTAGACTGAAGGGTCCCAGGTTCCATCCAGTCAAGGGCACATGCCCGGGTTGTGGGCTCGATGCCTGGGTTGTTGGTTTGATGCCTGAGTTGTTGGCTCAATCCCCAGTGTGGGGCCTGCAGGAGGCAGCCAATCAATGATTCTCTCTCATCATTGATGTTTCTATTTCTCTCGTCCTCTCTGAAATCAATAAAAATACATAGTTTTAAAAAGTGTCTATTTAGGTCCCTTGACCATTTCTCTAAATTGAATTGTTTGTTCTTTTGGTGTTGAGTTGTACAAATTATTTATAAATTTTGGCTTATTATCCCCTTATCACATCTATCATGGAAGAATGTGTTCTCCCATTCAGTGGGTTGTTTTACATGACAAGATGCTCAGTGTCACAATCATCAGAGAAATGCAAATTAAAGCCACAATGAGAGATTACATCACACCTGTCAGAATGGCTATCACCAATAAATCAACAAACAAGTGTTGGAAAAGATGTGAAGAAAAGGAAACCCTCAGGCACTGTTGGCAGATTGGTGCAGCCACTGTTGAAAACTATGAAGTTTGCTTAAAAAAATAAAAATGGTAAGAGTTCCTTCTTTTTTACAGCAGCATAGTATTCCATCGTGTAGATGTACCACAGTTTTCTCTACTGAGGATGGAGCCCAAAACCCTGGACATGTGCCTTGACTAGGAATTGAACCGGTGACCTCCTGATGCACTGGCCGGCACTCAATCCACTGAGCTACACTGGCCGGGCTCATTTATTTATTTATTTTTTAAATCTGAGGAAGGAGTGGATGGAATACATTTCCCTAGTATGGTCTCAGAAGAAATCCGAATCTAACTGTAAAGCAAAGCCTGGCGGCTGGATTCACAGGTTGCACTGGCCCTGGGCCATTCTTACCCCTGGGGACCAAGTAAGAAGCCAGGAGATCTGTTTCCACCACAGGAGACTCATTTCCTGCCCCATCAGAGCTATTCCTGACCACAGACTTCCTATGCGCCGGCAACAGAGACTGTGCATTGAATCAGCTTTAGATAAGAGCTGGCTGGTTGGGGGGCAGGAGGGGAGGGTAAGAGATCAACCGAAGGACTTGTATGCATGCATAGAAGCATAACCAATGGACATAAGACACGGGGGAGTAGGGGAGGCCAGGGGATTGTCAAGGGCGGGGGGAAAAATGACACATATGTAATACCCTTTGTAATACTTTAAGCAATAAAAAAAAATTAAAAAAAATTAAAAAATTAAATAAAAATGGAACTGCCTTATAATGCAGTGATTCCACTTCTGGGACTATACTTGAAGAAACCCAAAACACTAATATTAACTAATATGTGCACTCTTCTGCTCATTGCAGCTATTTACAACAGCCAAGATTTGGAAGCAGCCTAAGTGCCCATCAGTAGATGAGAGGATAAAAAGTTGTGGTACATTAACACAATGGAATACTACTTGTCTATAAAAAAATACAAAAATATTACCTTTTGCAGCATCACGGATAGACTGGAGAGTATTATGCTACGTGAAATAAGCCAGTCAGAGAAAGACAAATACCATGTGATTTCACTTATATGTAGACTCTAATGAGCAAAATAAACAAACAAAATAGAAACAGACTGATAGACACAGAGAGCAGACTGACAGCTTTCAGAGGGGGGACTGGGTGAAAAAGGTAAAGGAATTAACACCAAAAATACCTCATAGACACAGGAAACAGTTTGGTGATTACTAAAGGGAAAGGGAGGTATAGACAGGTTGAAGAGAGTAAAGGGAGATAAATAGTGACAGAAGGAGGCTTGACTTTGGGTGGTGAACACAATACAATATACAGGCTATGTATTATAGAATTGTGACACTTGAAACTAAATTTTATTAACCAATGTCACCCCAATAAGTTCAATACAATTTTAAGGTATATTTTAATGAAAGATTAGTATAATTTGCCAATGGCAATTTATATTATCACTAATGTATATATTCCATTATTTTAAGTGAATATAAGTAAGCTATTTTTTCACATTGAACTTGTGATGACTATAGACATGTTAGAAACACATAATATGCATACAAACAACTTCTTGACTCAGAATACTTAATTTTCTTTTCTTCTAAGTTCCTTTGTCATAATACCAAAGAAAGAAAGAAAAATGAGAATCCCAAATGGACTTGATTTTGTAAATAAATTTGGACATTTTTACCCGCATTTTTCCCTTGCAAAAATTGCCTTACATGAAAAATGTATAAAAGTAATGCAACTCCAGACTGAGACTTTAATCTCTAGTCACTTTCCTAAGAGACGGGTAGATCAGAGAATATAATTTCCCTTATCATACAGCTCATCTCCTGTGTTGACAAAAGAAATCCTCCTGTTCATTTTTCTTAGATAAATATGACCCCAACCTGATATGACACTTTATTTTCTCAGCTGTGTAACAACACCATAAAAGCAAGTGCTTTTTAAGCTGCATTATGCCAATTCATGAAACTTTTGTATTGATAGCAGCAAGTTGCCAGACATTTAAAAGCCCAATTTTTGCTCATTGATAGATCCAAGTCACCTAACTGATTAATTCTTAATTGAATTATAAATAATATATCATTGATTATTTTATACATTCAAAACTACCTTCATCTTTAAAAAGTTCCAGGAAAATTTTTGAGCAGTTCTGAAAGAAATACCAGTTCTGACTTTGCCAGGGCTTTTGTCTTCTTGTGTCCATATTCAATGTGTGTATTTTTTTAAGCCAGGAATTAGTTCTTTCACTTCTAGTATATGTTTCTTAGAGAGAGGGATTATGCTGGCTCCTTTCTTCAACTATGAATACTCATCAGTTAAAACAATCTGAGGACTAGAGTCTTTGGCATCCTGTTTTAGTACCCACTAGTTGTAGAATTTTGCACCATAGTTATAGATTTATAGCTCTCATTTACCCATCATGATATTCAAAACCCTGGCTTTAAATATCCTCCACATAGATATGAGTAACAAAAAGGTACAGAGCATAGCTATTGTGCCTTCAAAGAAAAGCAATAAACCATTCTGCTTGCTTTCCTTCATGTTCTTTAATTCATTTCATTTCATTTTAACTACCCAGAACAATTTCACCAGCCATTAGCCTGGAATAAAACCTTACAAAGGCTGATTTTTGCTATCAAGATGGGCCCAACACTCCCTCCCCCTTCCTTTTCATACGTTTTGGGACAAATAAGCCACTTTCCAGCTCCAGACTTGGTTTTTCAAAGGACAAACCTTGTGAGGCAAAGGATAGACCAAGTTCATATTCAGAAACTTCAAAATAATAGCCACTGAGAAGAATTTTGTATCACATTTTGTAAATTAAGACTCTCTTTATGCACAAAAGAAATAACAGGGGAAAAACATATTTGGTAAGTTTTAAAACTAGGTAACTCCGTATATGTATCAGAAATAAAATCACCCCAAGTCACCAATCGTGAAAATAAGCTAGTTCAGAAAAAGATTTTAAGAACACTAGTCTCCTAATATGGCAATAAGGGAGAATTATTATTTTCAATATTGAATTGAAACAAAATTGCAATAAAATTATTTGTTGGCACTTAAATCCGGAATGATATATCTATATCTAAATTCACTACACTTCTGAATGCAGGTGATCAGCATACATATTTGGAAATACAACTTAGCTTTTATTTTGGAGTATCCATGGATTTTTTAAGAGAGCGCATGTGAAATTCATAATTTTATTAGAGAAATATTAAGGCTGGAGCTCACCATGAAATGACAAGCAAGTTATCTCTGACTTTGTTAACAAAAAGTATCTCCATTCCCTGTCAGTACTGTTATCTCTAGCCCATCATTTAGAACCTCACTGAAGGCTACGTACCATATGCAGGAACTGACTCTCCAAACATAAGGTGGGGA
The DNA here is from genome assembly GCF_000412655.1 of Myotis brandtii. Classification (NCBI taxonomy): domain Eukaryota; kingdom Metazoa; phylum Chordata; class Mammalia; order Chiroptera; family Vespertilionidae; genus Myotis; species Myotis brandtii. Next base: position 1,422,380 of record NW_005357451.1, on the reverse strand, counting down.
GGAGGCGATGGAGGTAGGGGTTAAAAACAACAAAGCATTAAAAACAACAAAGCAGGTTTTTTTAGTAAAGCACATTTTTTATGCCAATAACAGGGGGACTCTTTAGGTTTTATTGAAGACTGCATTTTTCTATTTTTAAACTAAAAAAAATGGTTGTATATTAAATCATTTCAAGAGTATGATTACCAGAATGCAGAACTAATTGAAATCCAGTTGTTCTCAGCATTTGAGAAAATTGTGTCCTCTTATAAATCTTTTATTACTTAACGTAGGAAGGAAAACCCTAATTTAAAAATACTTGTCATGAGCCACCTCACTTTTTAAGTTATTAACAACCATTTCAAATAGAAAAATAAGTATGATTATGAACCTCATTCAGAAATTTCTGGGTAATTTTGGGTCATCTATTAGTATTTGTACAAATCAGTGTGGAAGGTGCTGGTTTGTGATTAAGTTACAGAATGCGAATGCATCAGTGTTAAGCATCAGATATGTGTGGAGTATGTTTCTGAGATGAGAGATAGTGAGCACACCAGCAAATACAGGCACAAGAATCAAATAAATTCCATGATACTTCTCAATATTTTTGCTTTTTAAAAAATAAATGAACAAAATTTCATAAAAATGTACATGTTCTTAAATAACATAATAGAAGTGCACTCAGATTATATATATATATATAATATACCTCTGCCATTTTCAATTCCCAAGTGGGGAAAAAAAAACACACCATAAACTTACATTATTTCTAAATGACAGCTTTCCTTCCTCCGGGAAAGGGCAAAGACCAGATCAATAACCCCATGACAAAACAGACACAATATTCCAAACAGAGAAAAGACTGATGGAGAAAGCTATGAAACTGGAATTACAAAGAGAACCCTCTTTGATAAATGAAGAAACACCTTTCCATGTCATTAACACACACAAGCCACACAGTGATACACCAAGGACCTACTTCTCAAGAGATAGTTAGCATCTGGAAATGGGAACATTAGTCCAGCATTCAGTGCTTTAGAATGTGTGCACGATGAAAGATAAATAACTACAACACTAACAGTCAAATGAACAGCAAAAGGCTATTTCTCCTTAAAGCTCAGGTCTATCTTTCCCTTTGGCAGGGAGACAAACTGCGATGTCCCTTTCTGCTTGGACCTTCTTACAGAAACAGAAGTTGTCAGGATGATCCATGAGCTGAGAGTAAGGTCGTCATTATAAAGACATCTCACAATTCTATTTTCTGGTATAAGAAAGTTTTTTGTTTTATCTGGCACCAAACAAATGATGGAAAGAAGAAAAAGATGTCCTTTACTTTACGTAGATAAAAAATATATACATTTTATTTACATAATATTCATAATTATGTAAGGTTAATTATAGGAATCACAATGTAGGGTATAGCTGAACTCAGGAGGGGGGAGAAGTTGGAACATTAGCTAATGTAGGAGATTTAACAAAAAGGGTATCAAGCTAAAATTTTAAAAGGTATTAACAGAAACCAAAATTTAGAGGTAAAAAAAAGAAAATCTATCATTGAGGGATGATGTAAAGGGAAGCTAAGATTTCTAATAAGGGCATTACATTGTATATGATAAAATATGAAGCTCAACAATGTGATTATAGTTCAATTTCTTATTATGGACAGGATAAATGGCTATAGTGCAAAGCCTATGACTGAATGTCAGTTAGGTATTATTGAATTCTTATTGTTTACAAAGCAATGAATTACTATTTCATCCAGAGTTACACTGTGACCATTTAATAACATGCTGTCTTTGGGAATATCCCCTACTTTATATGCAGGAGCTGTAGGTATTTTGTTGGTGTTTTTGTGGCAAGTTCACATTGCATCATAACACAAAGTTTGTACCCTGTTTTTCTAGACATTAAACTTTTCTCCCTGCTCCCACTCATATCACTTTTTTATTGTGCATTCTGATGCATTTTCTTCTCCTGTTTGTCATTTACAACTTTGGCCCTTATTAATTGGACTACCTTCATACAGGACCCATATAATTTCCCTCCTGTCTTTCATGTCATATTCTCAGATTTTTCTCTCCCTTCCAAAGCTCTCCTGGTTCATAGCCATTTTCCTTGATTCATCTCTCTTGGTTAAGTAGTTTGCTTGTGTCCCATTCATAATACTGCATTCTCTTCATTAGACTTTCTTTTATCAATCTTGTGTAAACTTGTGAAATTAAGTCAGCCTTTTGAGAATATTCAACTATCATTTTACTGTCAGCGTTTCCCTCCCAGTACCAGTTCCAGTGTCTTTCTCTTATCCCTGACTGCCTAAACCCTCCCACCCAATAATGGACCCCATGCCCCAGAACTCTCTTCAACATCTAGTGTCAATATGGTTATTTTGTAACCAATTCCCAAAGGAATCTACTCATTGCTAACTGATATCAACCTTGATTCCCTTCTTGTACCATTGGCTCTTAGGTCATTTATTCATTTGCTGTTGGTACAGTAGATCTTGCCCATCCTGTACTTCCAGTATTATATTCTCAATATATGTGCAGATCCTTACTTTTATGCTTCATAACGCAAAGAACAATCCCATTACTCCAGCTTGTTATGATATGAAGTAATAATTTATTGAGATTTCTCTCATATTTTAACCCAATTTAATGCATAATTTTCATGTACAGCAAATTCTGTCTTAAATAGGAAGAGGAGTTTACCTGATGTTATGAACTAAATGTGGCCCCTAAAATTCATATATTGAAGCTCTAACCCCTAATGTAATTATATTTGTAGATAGAGCCTATAAACATGCAATTAAAGTTAAATGAGATCATAAAGGAGAGAGTCTAATCCAATATAACTTGTGTAAATATAAAAAGATAAAGAAATACCAGAGGTCTCTCTTTTTACCAGTACATATACAAAGAAGAAAGGCCATGAGAGGACACTGAGAGAAAGTAAACATCTGCAAGCCAAGGAGAGAGGTCTTAGAAAAAACTTCCCAACACCTTGATCTTGGATGTCCAGCCTTCAGAATTGTGAGAAAAGTAATTTCTGTTGATGCTACACAGTGTGTGGTATTTTATTATGTTAGCCTAGGTAGATAAATACACCTGACTTTATGCATCTTAGTATTGCTCTAGTTTGCTATTTATATTAAAATATGAATATAAATACACCAACCATTGAATAGCAGTGATCATAAATTCAGTTTTCCCCATGAAACAATAACTACAACTAGGTACAATGCTATACTCTCATTTAACTTTTTATTTTAATTTAATGATAGTCTATAACTTTACTTGGTCCACAAATTCCATTATGTAAGATTTAATGTTGTGTTAAAATAGTCATTTCCACTATTCATGTTACAAATTAACAAATATTTTTTATTTAAAAGTAGTTTGGTTATAATCTCTTTTCCCTAAACAACATAATATAACAAACGATTTTATAGAAAGTTCCCTAGAGATCATAAACTCTCTTTGTGGCAATTGTTGCCAGGGGAATTTACATGAAGTGTCCTCCCTGAAAAATAATGCATAAACCCAGAGCATACATTTTAAATACATCATCTCACATTCTGATTTTATACAGATGTTTCATTAGAAAACTGATATTAAGTATCATATTTTCAGTAACTACAATCCAGGGATAAGGATTGAGGCTTTGTGGAACTATGGAATGATTTCCCTTCAAGCACATATTTATATAAAATAGAATTTAAAATCATATTACATGGACTACAAATAATATTAAAATAATTGTCCTCATTTAAATCTCTGAATTTATATAATGTGTAGATCCTAATGGAAAATCACAAAAGGAATAAAAGGGGAGAGATGGTGGAGGCCTTTACAAACTTTAGTTTCCCAAGTAAACTGTAGCTTATAAGTCACAGAAATGTGCTTTATTCTTATTTAGAATTCAGGTAATTATACACTCCAGTTTTACTATCAACCATCAAACTTTAATACAAGAATAATCAGAAAACATTAGCCATGCAATAAATGTGATAGTGCTGAGAACCATTATTTAAAAGTTAACCAATGCAGTAGAATTTCACTAATCCTCATGAATGGCAAGAAAACTTGTCGTTGATGACTGATTTTAGAAAATCAGCAAATGGATAAATATTTTCAACAATTGAGAGGGAATTAATAGGTAATTTAACAGTTATTTTGAGGAAACCATTTGTATAATAATTGCTAAAGATAATACAATATAACAAAATAAGTATTAATAACCTTTTTTCTATAAAATTAGCAAAATTTAAATCAGGTGACTTTTAAGATTTAAATGTTTTTGAGGTACAATGAATTATATATTCTTTGATTTTTGTATACAACCTATCCTAGCTGTAATATATAGCATGATGTTCATAGCTTCTCATACTAACTGTGAAAACTTGAGCAATCATCCAGAGCAAGAGTGGAAGACAGAGGCAGGCAGAGAGAATTTGAGAAAATACACCATTATGTCTTTTTTATAAACAATCTACCTGGAAGTCCAACATCTAGTAGAACTGCTCTAATTGATGCCCCTTTAAAACCACCAGATCCTACCCTGCTTAATGGCCCTGAGGCAACTCTATATGATCTTGGAATTTGAAGAATCACAGTTGGAAAAACTTTGGATCTATCCACCTATGGATATGTAACCTGAAAGTTTTCATAACATTATATTTATTGCCTATATTCACTCTGATTAAAATTTCTAACCATTTTGCTTCTTTTGCTTTCTATATGATATTTCCTTCTTCATCTACCTGATTTCTTCTATAGTGTTATTAATATTAAAGTCTTTGTTACTTTTTCTAAACACTAGTATTTCTTACTTCTTTTTATTTTTTAATTCTTTATTGTTGAAAGTATTACATATGTACCCTTTTATCCCCATTGTCATCTCCCAGCCTGCACCCACCCTCTATTCCCAGTGTACACCACCCAACACCCATTGTCTGTATCCATTGGTTATGCTTATATGCATACAAGTCCTTTGGTTGATCTCTTACCTCTCCACCCCCTAGCCTACCATCCCCTGCCTTCCCTCTGAGGTTTGAAGGTAGTATTTCTTTTTTAAATTAGTTTTATGTGTGGTAAACTATGAAGATGGTGGCCAGGAAGATTGCAGTGAAGGAGAGAGTATGAGTGAGTGAGGGAGCAAAAGGGGAGTGTGTGGATGTGTGGTGTGTGTGTGTGTGTGTGTGTGTGTGTGTGTGTGTGTGACAGCCAGATCTCTCAGGACCTTCTGGGGCTGGTGGATTGGGCTCGCCTAGCCAAGCAGCCTCTGCTACTGCAGTAATCTCTCTTGGAGCACTAACTCTGCCACAGAGCCTGCCTCATCTTGAAGGACAGAGCTGTGGTAACTGGGAACCCAGCCTCACCTCAACCCAGGGGGCCCTCAGACACCACCAAGGACCCTACAACCACACTGGCCAGGGAACTGCTGCCTCGGGTGTGAAGTCACGAACACCCAGACTCAAGCCTCCCTGGCTAAGGGCTACTATGAGTTCTGGAGTGCGCTCCCCTCACACCAGCCAGATGCTTTTGTCCTAGGCACCATGACAACACCAGCAGTCACGTGAATAGCTGCCATCTGCGAACGCCTGTGGAGCAAGCAGCCACCACCCAGGACTACATGAGGAGCAAGCAGCCAGGGGAACAAGCAGCCACCGCCTGCGACCTCACTGGGAACAAGCAGCAGCCACCTGCAACCATGTGGGGAGCAGCCGCCTTCACCTCCCTCCGGGGTACAGCCAATACCAGCAACCACGTGGGGAGCAGCTGCCCCGCGAACACCTGAGAAGCAGCTGTCACCCGCGAAAACTGGAGGAGCAGCCACCGCCTATGACCCTCAAGGAGCAGTCGCCACCCTGTGAACACAAGAGGAACAGCTGCTGCCCACGACCATGTTACCCGCCACCAGGCCCTCCACTACAGCCACAGGCCCAGCACAATTCAATACCTAGACACTTCAGTGAGAGCAAAAATGGGGAGACAGAAAAACAACCCCCCCAAAAAAGAAAAGGAGGAATCCCCAGAAAAGAAACTAAATGAAACAGAGGCATACAATATGTCAGAAAAATAATTCAGAATAAGGGTCATACAGTTCATAAACTGGATGGATGAGAAAATCAACAACCTATGTAAGAATCAAGAAGAAAAGTGATATGATATAGCAACAATAAAAAACACTATGGAAGCTTTCAACAGTAGACTAAAAGTAGAAGACCTAATTAGCAAATTAGAAGACAGGGAAGCAAAACACACACAATCTGAACTGCAATTGGAGAAAAAAAATCAAAAGACAGGAGGAGAGCCTGAGGGAGTTTTGGAACAACATAAAATGAAGCAACATAGGTATAATAGGAGTGCCAGAATGACAAGAAGAGGAACAAGGGTTAGAAAACCTATTTGAAGACATAATGCCAGAAAACTTCCCTGATATGGGAAAGAAAACGTCACACAAGCACAGGGAGACCCAAACAAGATAAATCCAAAAAGACCCACACCAAGACACATCATAATTACAATTTCAAGCATTAACAACAAAGAGAGAATCTTAAAGGCTGCAAGAGAAAGACAGAAAGTTATGTACAAGGGGATCTCCCATTAGACAATCAAATGATTTCTCAATATAAACACATCAGGGCAGAAAGCAATGAAATGAAGTATACAAAGTGATGCAGGGCAGGGGACTGAGTCCAAGAATACTCTATCCAGCAAGGCTATCATTCAATATTGAAGGGGAAATCAGGAGCTTCACAGACAAAAAAAGGATAAGGGAATTTGTCACTATCAAACCAGCAATGCAAGAAATGCTAAAGGTACTGTTATTAAAAAAGAAGAAAAATAAAGGGGGAAGAAGAAACACAGGCAAAAAAAATAAAATAAAAATGGCTACAAACAAGTACCTATCAATAATAACTAAATGTAAATGGGCTAAATGCGCTAATCAAAGGACATCAAGTGGCTGAATGGATAAGAAAACATGACCCAAATTTTTTCTGTCTACAAGAGACCCACCTCAGAACAAGAGACTCACAGACAGAAAGTGAAGGGATGGAAAAGTATCTTTCAGGCAGGAAATGAAAAAAAAAAAAAAAAAGCTGGGGTAGCAATACTTATATCTGACAAAATAGACCTCAGAGTGAAGGCCATAAGAAGGGATAAGGAAGGCCTCTTCATAATACTAAAGGGATAGATACAACAAGATGATAAAACTCTGGTAAATATATATGCAACCAAATCATGAGCACCCAAATACATAAAAAAACTTCTGGAAGATACCAAGGGAGAGATTGACAACAATATGATCATAGTATGGGACTTTAATACCCTACACACATCACTGAATAAATCCTCTGGACAAAAAAAAATCAGCAAAGAAGCAGCTACCCTAAATAACTTACTAGATCAGATGGACTTCATTGACATCTTCAGATCATTTCACCCCAAAGCTACAGAATATTTATTCTCACCAAATGCACATGGGACATTTTCAAAGATGGATCACATATTGGGTCACAGGCAAAATCTGTCCAAATTCAAGAAGATTGAAATCATATCAAGCATCTACTCAGACCACAATGGCATAATATTAGAAATAGATGACAATAAAAATAATCAAAAATTCAAACAATTGGAAGCTGAATAGCATGCTATTAAACAATTATTGGGTTACCAAAGAGATCAAAGAAGAAAGCAAAAATATCCTGGAAATGAATAATGAAAACACAACAATCCAAAACCTATGGGACACAATGAAAGCAATCCTGAGAGGGAACTTGATAGCATTACAGACCTACCTCAAAAAACAAGAAAAAAATGGTAATAAATTATCTAACTCTAAAACTTAAAGAATCAGAAAGAGAGTAACAAGAAAATCCCAGAGCGAGCAGAAAGAAGGAGATAATAAAGATCAGAGCAGAAATAAATGACATAGAGAACAAAAATACAAAAGATCAATGAAACCAAGAGCTGGTTCTTTGAAAAGATAAACAAGATTGATGAACCTCTAGCCAGGCTCACCAAGAAGCAAAGAGAGAGGACCCAAATAAAAATATCAGAAAGGAAAGAGATGAAATAACAACAGACCCTACAGAAATACAAAGGATTATAAAAAAAATACTATGAGCAACTCTGTTCCAACAAACTAAACAACCTAGAGGAAATGGACATATTCCTAGAAAAATATGACCTTCTAAAATTCAATCAAGAAGAATCAAAAAATGTCTACAGGCTGATAACTAAGGAGGAAATTTAAGCAGTCATCAAAAAACTTCCAGCAGACAAAAGCCCAGGCCAGATGGCTTCACAGGGGAGTTTTACCAAACACTCAAAGAACAACTAAAACCTACTCTTCTCAGACAATTCCAAAAAATTCAAGAGGATGGCACACTTCCTAGCTCGTTTTTTGAAGCAGCATTACTCTAATCCCAAAAGCAGATAAAGACACTACAAGGAAAGAGAATTATAGGCCAATATCCCTGATGAACATAGATGCTAAAATCCTCAACAAATTCTAGAAAACAAGATCCAGCATTACATAAGAAATATCATACACCATGACCAAGTGGGATTGATTCCAGGTGTACAAGGCTGGTACAATATAAGCAGATCAATAAATGTGATACATCACATAAACAAACTGAGAGACAAAAATCACATAATTATATCAATTGATGCAGAAAAGGCATTTGAGGAAATCCAACACCCTTTCCTGATAAAAACTCTCAGCAAAGTGGGAATAGAGAGATCAAACCCCAATATAATAAAAAACCTTATATAACAAACCTACAGTTAACATCATACTCAATGGACAAAATCTAAAACCATTTCACCTAAGAACAGGAATGAGACAGGGATGCCCACTTTCACCACTCTAGTTTGACATAGTACTGGAAGTGCTAGCCAATAGCAATCAGACAAGAAGAAGAAATAAAAGGCATCCAAATTGGAAAAGAAGAAGTAAAATTGACATTATTTGCAGATGGTATGATATTGTACTTATAAAACCCTAAAGACTCCATCAAAAACTACTGGTCTTAATAAATGAATTTGTCAATGTAGCAGGATGTAAAATTAACACCCAGAAATCTATGGCTTTAAACAATTATTTCATTTACCATTGCACCACAAAAATTAAGGTACCCTGGAATAAATTTAGCCAAGGAGGTAAAGGACCTGTATGAAAAAATTACAGGACACTGAAAAAAGTGATAGAGCAAGACATAAACAAATAGAAGAATATACAGTGCTCATGGATTAGTTGAATCAACATCATTAAAATGTCCATTTACCCAAAACAATCTATAATTTCAATACAATCCCCATTAAAATACCAAGGGCATATTTCACAGACCTAGAAAGAACTCTCTGAAAATTCATCTGGATTAAAAAAGACCCCGAATACCTGCACCAATCTTGAGAAAGAAGAACAAAGTTGGAGGGATCACAATACCAGATATCAAGCTATATTACAAAACCATGGTTCTTAAAACTGCCTGGTACTGGCTCAAGAACAGCCATATAGACCAATGGAACAAAACAGAGAACCCAGAAATCGACCCAAGCCATTATGTTCAACTAATATTTATCAAAGGAGGCAAGAGCATACAATGGAGTCAAGACAGTCTCTTCAATAAATGGTGTTGAGAAAATTGGACAGATAGATGCAAAAAAATAAAACTAGACCACAAACTTACACCATACACAAAAATAAACTCAAAATGGATAAAAGGACTTAAATGTAAGGCGGAAACCATGAAAATCTTAGAAGAAGCCATCGTCAGCAAAATAGCAGACATTTGTTGTAGCAATATCTTCACTGATATAGCTCCTAGGGCAATGGAAACTAAGGAGAAAATAAACAAATAGGACTACATAAAAAAAAAAAAACCTTCTGCACAGAAAAAGAAACCATCAACAAAACAACAAGAAAGCCCACTGTGTGGGAGAAAATATTTGCCAATGCTCTTTCAGATAAGGTTTTAATCTCCAAAATTTATGGGGAACGTCTACAACTTAAAAAAGGAAGATAAACAATCCAATCAGAAAATGGGCAAAGGACCTAAATAGACATCTTTTGAAAGAAGACATAAGGAAGGCCAAGAGACATATGAAAACATGCTCAAAGTCACTAATCATCCAAGAGATGCAAATCAAAACGACAATGAGGTACCAGCTCACACCTGTCAGAATGGCTATCATCAACAAAACAACAAACAACAAGTGCTGGCCAGGATGCAGAGAAAAAGGAACACTCTTGCATTGCTGGAGGGAATGCAGACTGGTGCAGCCACTGTGGGGAACAGTATGGTATTTTCTCAAAAAATTAAAAATGGAACTTCCATTTGACCCAGTAACCCCATTTCCAGGAATATATCCCAAGAAAACAGAAACACCAATCAGAAAGGATATATGCACCCCTATGTTCATAGCAGCATAATTTACAATAGCTAAGATTTGGAAACAGCCTAAGTGCCCATTAGCAGATGAGTGGATTAAAAAACTGTGCTACATCTACACGATGGAATTCTATGCTGCTGTAAAAAAGAAGGAATTCTTATCATTTGCAATAGCATGGATGGAACTGGAGAACACTATGCTAAGTGAAATAAGCCAATCAGAGAAAGATAAATATCACATGATCTCACTCTTTTGTTGAATACAATGAACAACATAAACTGATGAACAAAAATAGAACCAGAGACAAAGAAGCGTGGAATAGACTGTACAACCTGTGAAGGAAGGTGGGGAGTGTGGGAGTAAGAGGTCAACCAAAGGACTTGTATGCATGCATATGAGCATAACCAATGGACAAAGACAGTAGGGGGGTGAGGGCTTGTTCTTGGGGTTGTGGGTGGCCGGGGAGAGGTCAACGGGGGAAAAAGGAGATTCGTGTAATACTTTAAACAATAAAGAATTTAAATTAAAATAATAAAATAACAAATTAGTTTTATGTGTAATAACAATCTCAATATTTCTATTTTTGTAGTTTTGACATTATCCACCATTCTCAAATCCAGTCCCATGGTTCACTGTCAGATTTGATTATTGACTTAACTAATATTTTGTTCATTTTGCATGTGTTGATATGTTCCCTGAAATAGTAGTATACTATTCAAATAAACTGATTTCATTCTCTAAATATTTATTAATATCTCATTGCCATTGTAAATATTTATGTGTGATGGGGTGACATTTTCTGTGGTTTTATCATTAGTAATGAATTTAAAACTTATATATTAATTTCCCAAAAGCACATTTTTAAATTTCAAAATAGAAGTTCTAATGCATAATTGTTCTGTTGTTAGGTTAAGAGTAGAAGATCAGAATGGGGGATGTGGTTTGCAAATCAATCTATTTTTTTTTCAAATAGGGTATATATGATAGGTGCTATGACATTTTAGTTACTATGTTACTAGTCTATTTCATTCTTATCTTCCCCATTCCTTCTATTCCTTTTATGTTACTTTTAGTATTGCATTACTCATAGGTAAAATGTTGTATTTCAATGCCATACTGAATAAAGAATTCCTTGTATAATTATTACAGTCCTGTTACTTTTCAATATTTATAACTTTTGCTGCTCATGTGTGTTATATCCCTCTCTTTTCAACTGTATTAATTTTTCTAAATCCCTCTATAAAAGTCCCTGGAGCAGTATTTGTTGAATTGAGCATTCAACCCAATCTCCCTTATCACAAATAAAAAAATTCCAAACAGGTATCCAAAAAATATTTATCTCCAGAAGTATAAATATTTTGTTTATATTTATATTTCTTAAAGCAATGATATCTCCAAGGCAAATTGTTGGTCACAATCTGTCCATATATGCCCAATCAAATATTGCATAAATTTTGAAATCAATATTTAAAGGTGGTTGTTATAATGCACATGAAATCATCATATTGCTGAACATTAATATATTTAATTTAGAGTTTGATAAGCATATACAGATTTGCACATTTAGGAATGGAGGAAATACTCATTGGATACAGTAATTTTTTTAATGCAGGCCTATGTAATCATATCTGAGAACTGCAAACAAAGTTGTCAAGAAGTATTGCTTTAGTGGGGGGTGGGGGGCAGTGGGGGGATAAGGACACATATGTAATACCTTAATCAATAAAGAAAAAATTTTTTAAAAACTACAGAAAAAAAATAAAAAAAGAAGTAGTATTGCTTTAATACTCAGATAAGGCTCATTTACAATTATCATAATAAAAACTTTTTAGTCTATCTAGCATATGTCAACCTGACTTCTTTTTGGAGAAATTTGGGTCATGATCTAACTTTACTCCTGTCCAGTTACTGCAAAGAGCAGAACTTCCCTCTCTAGCTACCATGAACACAAGAACCTAACACTTGTGCCTGCATCCTCACCAACCTCTTTCAGGTAATTAGCAAGGGTTAGGTGCTCAGAACTGAAGTGGCACAACCTCATACAAATGTAAACCCAAACAAAGGGAACTGGGTGACTGGCAGACAAGGCTCCATGGAAGGAAGACTTTCTTTGTATGTCGTACTCTTTTGTAATTTTTCTTAACACATGCATTCATTACCTATTCAAAAATAACCTCAATTTCATAAAGTCTATGTATATTCTGCAACATAAGATAGTACATCCATTGCTTGTATATGACTAGATGACTAAAACACTTGAAAATTGCCTAGTAGCCATGGCCAGGTAGCTCTGTAGTTCAGTTGGTTAGAGCATTGTCCCAATATGACAAGGTTCCAGGTTGAATCCCTGGTTAGGGCACATATAAGAAATAACCAATGAATGCATAATAAATGAAACAACAAATCAATCTCTCTCTCTCTCTCTCTCTCTCTCTCTCATCAATAATATTTTAAAATAAGAAAATTGCCTTGCATAGCTTTAAAAGTAATACACATTCAATCTTAGCATTATTGTTTTGATTAGAAAACTCTTCCCAAAGAGGATACTAAAGAAATTTCAGTACATTCTGGATAATATAGTGTCAAGAATTTCTAAATGGTAGAATTCCTGAGATTTAACTCTACCTTTTCCTTAGATCCAGGTAATCTAGAAATGTGCATCCATTTTGAGAACTGTGTGTCTTTCAAAGAGTAACTTATTTCCAAAAAAATTGTGGAGAGAAAAAAAGGTATGAAGAGAAATACCCCCAATAAAAAATATAGTTAATGTAATTATGGGCACACTGGGAAGGAATATAACCAAGAATAAGACAGAGAGAGTGGAAAGAGAAAGAAAACTCTCTCACCCTCTATACCTTGTACCATACCCTGATATCACAAATGCTTTCATTTGTAAAATTTGGTAAAAAAAAAATGTATCAGGATGAAAAATAGTAGCACAGTGTATGTTGCTTGCATAATTTAATGTCAACCATGTTTTTTAGAATGTTAATGACTTAAATAAAACTTTGCATTCAACACAATACATAATACAAGTGCTAAATGACTGTATTTCCCTCTACTCTAAACAGCTAAATAGACACAAGAACATTCAGTTAAGCCACAAAGTCCTCACTGTGAACCCAAATGATTCTATGAAAACCTATAAATCTTCTTTTTTTGTTATTTAGAATCTTACACAGGAAAGTTGTAAAATTCCATATATATTTCTGAATTCTATAAATCTTACTATGACACTGTAAGAAGAATGGCACTTCCAAAATAATATTAGAATAAGTAAAGATCTGCTTTCAAATAAATGCCATGTACACATTGTTTGCTTGTTTTTTCTAAAAACAGAGCAAGAAGATAGGAGGAAAGTCAAGAACATTATTTCAGAAAAGTGAAACTAGGAATGCTCAGAAGTCATCAAATGCCCAATTCTACTAGGAGAAAATAAGAACTATTTTGAGAGTTAACTGTTTTCTACTTGGTAAAAAAAAATGTATCAGGATGAAAAATAGTAGCACAGTGTGTGTTGCTTGCATAAAGAAGATACTTTTGTAATAAACAAAGGGGTTGTAAAATTAATATAGAAAACTCTCTGTATTTCATCCATGGAAATAAAGATAACTAATCTTAAATGGCCATATATAGAGAAAACACTTTAAGACAGTATTTTAATTCTATCAACACTTAAGTGTCTCCTCCATGCACTGTAGAGATCTCTTACTTGCTCAACCTTACTTGACTAGAAGCAAAGCCAAGTGACATGACTGACAGTTTCATTCTTCTTCTACAACATCAAACTGAATATATTAATTCGTGAACCACACACCCATGAGTAGTCATTGAAGCTGTCAGAATGAAAACTCTGAAAACCAGATAGGGTTTTAGAGGTAATCAATTAATGGAAAAGACTGAAAGCTCAGGAGTTCAAATTTAATTCTGAAGGCAATTAAAAAGCCACTAAGAAATTCACTAGATTCTTAAGGAAAATAACAACATGCCATACAATTTTTAAATTATTATCCTAAAATTAATATGAACAATAAACCAGAAGAAGAAGTGACTGAAAAGGTCAGGAGGCTATTTCTACATTATAGTTATTGTGTGTTAGGGTTGACTGGAAATGAAAATTAAGGAAGGTGAAGAAAGTCAGGAAAGTGTGAATGAGAATCATAAGCTTGTTAAATAGAATCATAGAGATGCCATACACAATTATGAATAATATATATAATTAATATTAATATAGATAATTATGAAAGATGATTTAGAAATACAAATTATAAATTCAGTTGGGACTATATGAAATAAGACGTGACTGATGACAGCTCGAATTTTAAGATAGGAAAGAAGAGATGCTATTTTTTCTGGAGTTTGAAAATCATTTTTGAAGAGTAACTTCTTCATTTAAGTCATGAACTCAGAACAGAAATCCAAAAACAGAAATTTGTAATCCATTAGGTATGGGGGCACACTTGAATCAGCAAATGATGAATAGTGACCAAAGAGGGGGAAAATTAAAAACACAGAAAATTATGCTGTCACAGAAGTCAAAGAAGAAAGAATTTCAGTTTTTTCCAAGGTTGAAGAAGGGTCAAGGGAAGTGAGGCAGAAAACGATTATTTGAGTTTTCCAGTTTTTCAATAAAATGTACATTTTATGATGTTATAATGAAAAATAGTTCATCTTAAAGGATAAGGACTGCCATCACTGACTATATCTAGAAAAAAAGACATATATGAGTAGAATCTAATTCCAAAATAGGTGATTCAAAAATGTTATGAACTGAAGCGGTATTATTGGGAAATATTTATATCTAAATAACTGGTTTGGATACATAAATTTGGATGTTTATTAATTATCACATTGTGGACTCAATTCTCAGTTAAGTGCCTACTCCACCTTTATACCTTTGCTAGCAGTAGCCTCTTAATTATGCTCATTCCATAACTGGCCCAACTTTCTAAAAGTATTTTATTTTGCTTCCTTAGTCTCATCACAGTAAATGGAATTTATGCCATTGGCTTCTATTTTCTTTGGAGATCAGCAATGGAGACTAATAGAATGCTGTCAGGAAATTGCACTGAAAAGTTTAAAGAGCATATGTAAAGGCATATTTGTAAATGGGCTAAGAAAATAAGTCACATATTTTGTTGTATGGAAGTTAGTCACATACTTTGAAGTAGGTACTGACTTTGTGCTTCCTAGGTAAAAGTTTGTGATAAGAGAATCTATAATAATAAAAGTGTAATATGCTAATTAGACTAGACAGCCAAACAACCTTCTGGATGTCCTTCCCAATGAAGCCGCCACGGGGGGAGGGGGGAGAGGCAGAAGCTGTTAGGGGTGATCAGGCAGGTAGGTGAGCAGTTAGGGGGGATCAGGCAGGCAGGCAAGTGGTTAGGGGCCATCAAGCAGGCAGGCAGGTGAGCAGTTAGGAGCCTGTGGTCCTGGATTGCAAAAGGGATGTCAGACTGCCAGTTTAGGCCTGATCCCACAGTCAGACATCCCCCGAGGGGTCCCGGATTACAAGAGGGTGCAGGCCGGGCTGAGGGACCCCCCTCCTCCTGTGCATGAATTTCGTGCACCTGGCCTCTAGTTGTATATAACTATTTGACCCTTTAATTAATGTACTTGAGCTTCCCTAAATACAGAACTTACTACCATGAGAGCATTTATCCATTGTTTGAAAACATACACTTGACATTTGTTTAGTGGAATTTAACCTATCTAAAAATTAACAAGATGACAAGTGAATCTCTTAGTTAATGTGGGACAATATAAAAATTTATATATACTTTATAAGTGTAAATCCACAACAGAAAAACACAAGAAGGAAAAACAATGATTCCCCCATAAATAGAAAAGCACAAAACAAACAAAAAGATAAATAAATCATTCTTTAATTATTATTTGATCTCTACTAACCTCCAACTTAAAATTCAAGTCAACTTGTTTTGATAAATAAAACATATCAGTTTTGGGAATACATACATTAGGTATATATTATAACAACAAAATATGAGGTGCTATTTAAATCATAAATGCATTCCAAAATAGTCATATTTGTATTTAACTATAAATTCACCCATCCAAAACATTCAGGAGATTAGTTAATAAATTCCACTATAAATAAAATAGTTTAATTGAACCCTAACCAGTTTGGCTCAGTGGATAGAGCGGTGGCCTGCGGACTGAAGGGTCCCGGGTTCAATTCCAGTCAAGGGCATGTACCTTGGTTGCAGGCACATCCTCAGTAGGGAGTGTGCAGGAGGCAGTTGATCGATGTTTCTCTCCCATCAATGTTTCTAACTCTCTATCCCTCCCCCTTCCTCTCTGTAAAAAAATCAATAAAAATATATTTTAAATAAATAAGAGGCTGGTCATATAACCAGGAAGAATCCATTAAAAAATAATTTAATTGGTTGTTGACCTATAAAATCATGCAAATAAAGACATATAAACCTCAGCCTATTTATATATGCAAAGATTTTCAACATTCTGGATTGTATATTTTTTACAGAAACCATTACAATCCTCACAAATATTGTAGTACCTATTAACTTTTCAAAAATAAGCGCAAAATGACAAAGAAATACAATAATAATAAGATATAAAGTTTGAAAGAAAATAGTTGACTCGACTTTCAAACCAATAACAGTTTTAAAGGCATAAATACCATTCGATGAAAATCTTCTAGGAAATTTTTCAGTCCAGTTGTTTTCCTGCTTTAGTCACTTTTTAAATACCCTGTAAACAATTGACTGTATCTATAAACTGAACAGGGTCAGTGTTTTTTGGCAAAAAATTCTAACAGGTATTTGCCACACAATCACTACAGAATCACTTTGGTAAACTGCTGGGTTTTTGTTGTTGTTGTTATTGTTATTGTTGAGGATAATCTCCTTTTTTATTTATCTTGATTGTTGAAAGTATTACACATGACCCCTTTGCTTATTTGTTTTTTCCCCATTGGCCTCCCTCCACCCCACACCTGCCCCTCCCAGACCTTTACCACTCTATTGTCTGTGTCCATGGGCTATGCATATATGCATATAAGTTACTGGGTTAATCACTCCAGGTAAGTTATTGTAGTTATAAAATGTAATTTAGATAAAAGCCTAAAAGTTCTACATTTTTATTTTAAAAACTACATAGAATTGCCATACTCAACTCTGCTTTACCAAGATGAAAGATATACAAATAACACTACAAATATTCAAAATTTGGCATTTAGTTTCCTTGAGGAAAATTCTGTAACTTTAAGGAGAGGGGGTTGATACAATTGATACAAATGATCCACTGTTCTTTTGACCTACCTTGCTTTAACTTTAATATTCTGTATCATTCATAAAAACAAGAAGCTGCCCTGGCTGGTTTGCTCAGTGGATAGCGCGTCAGCCTACGGACTGAAGGGTCCCAGGTTCGATTCCAGTCAAGGGCACATGCCTGGGTTGCAAGCTCGATCCCCAGTGGGGGGCAGGCAGGAGGCAGCCGATCAATGATTCTGTCTCATCATTGGTGTTTCTATCTCTCTCTCCCTGTCCCTTCCTCTCTGAAATCAATAAAAAATATTAAAAACAAAAACAAAAAAAAAACAAGAAACTGCAGGTCACCATCAGAACTATGTCAGGCCCATAAACACCCTGCTAATTCCCAATACATAGTACACAAATTAACTATCATTTAATGAAGTAGTATCGAGGCATCCCAGGATTCCATCCAAATCTGCCTCAATAGTGTATACTAAAGACATAAGCACATTAATGAATGCCAACTTCTAGTTACAAAATTAAGGCTTACTTAAAAGGAAAACATAAAGATATACTTGAGTAAAAATCAACAGTAATTTATAAGCAGCAAATAACCAGAACAGCACTTTTTGTGTAGCAAGAATGTAGCTTCCACCCCAATTATCTCAAATGACTTCATTATGTTCTAAATACAGATAAAATACTTTTTGTTTGATATTTCTCTTAAAACCTCCTTTTTTAGATTCATCAGAAGAGAAAAGCCCCAAGGTCACCTGTCAATAACGGAACAAACCCTCAGTAAATTACTGTGCTTCACAAATAAATTCCGCATCAGTAATTAAAACCAGGCCTCTCTGGTCCTGTGTTATCAGCTCATCAAATTCATTGCTCATCTAGAATAACAGATCCACATCTGCAGTCATTACAGCACGCCAGATAAATCAATCCTCTCAATGATGCTTTGAGCCATCTCTGCTCCCTTTTAACCAGCCCGATATTTATTTCCCCCTGACACTTCTGACATTCTATTTACTGTAGGCAAATGGAACTCATACGGCACCTTGTAATGGCTTTACCAAATCCCATTGTGGGGCATATCTTAGAAGACTGATGGTTGCAATAAACAAGGTTTTATGGTGTAAGTGTGAGCTTCCAACTTTTTTCCCCTAGATTTGACTTCTGCTGTGAAGGTTTATTACACTTGATTGCAGGTGGAAGACTAGTAACCATTTAGAGCTTTGTTAACTAAAAGTCAGCGAGAAAACTTTTGAGCTGATGTCAGTGTTTCTTGTCTTTCTTTTATTTTTTATTAATTTAATTCTCTATCAAAGGAGTCTTGAACAGAAGGTTGCAACTCCAAAGTCCATAGAATATCAACAATAAAACTAGTACTAATTAATTCCTTTGCTTTTTTGAGCTTTAAAAAGAAGAAACCATCACAAGATTTAAAAAGGTTTTAAAATTACTATTCTTAAAAGGATATGATCACACTGAGAAAAATTATATAGAACCTAAATGCAAAAGTTCATGCATTTTCATACAAAAAGCTTTTGTGAAATGGTATAATAAGCAATTCGAGGAAAATATGGATAGTAATCATGCTTTTGAACAAAACTGGCATTTTTAAAGAGCCCCCTTTTTTATCTTCACAAATGAACCAATACTCTGAAGAAAAATAAAATTAGAAATTGTAACAGTTGTGTTATTCCAGCTGACAAATTTTGGGTGGCTCTGCACAAACCATTTTTTCACTGAACTACACTAACTTTTGTGGCAGCAATTATGCAGGGCTCAGAGAGACTCACATTAAATTAATGTCACAATATTAGTGGATCTCACTCTTGGCATAGAGTAAACATTTCTTTGTGACACATACTTGAAAGAAGCACTGTCAACTTCTTGTCTGTTTCTTTTTTTTCTTGACAAGCACAAAGCTAAAGCACATAGTAGGTTGTGAATGCTGAGATCACTTTCTGAACTTTGATTTTAAATAGTAGGATATACTCTTTTCCTTTATGAAAACTCCATATTTATCAGTCTTATGTTCTGATTATACTCTTCTCAGAGGCCAAAGTTTGAATATATTGTGTTTTGAAATAATCACCTAAAGCATCCCTCTTCCCTAAGCCTGTCCTGAGAGTTTGTGTTTATGATGGCCTAGATAGAATCAACAGGCTCATCACTTCCCTTTAAACATACCAAGAAAGGTCTTATTTATTCAAGGGCTGATAGGAGGTCTTTCATCCCAGACACTGTTTTCCAATTATCATTGGCTATTGAGGCCAAGCAAAAGAAACAAACTTCATTGTCTTTATAAACTGCCATGTTACTTATAGCTGAAAGACAGAAGCCACAGAAATGCAGAACTAAATGAGGTCTTAGAGATTACAGATGAGAAAACTGAGATGAAAACAAGCTGAGCTGAAGTGCCCAAGGTCACACAGCTAGATAATGGATGAATGGTGGAATTCAAGAGCCCAGACCTCTGAGCTTCACTCCTATTTAAATAATAGCCATGATCATTAATAGTTTCAGCCAGCATGCTTTCTTTTTTTAATTTCTTTATTGGTTAAGGTATTACAAATGTGTCCTCATTTCCCATTAACCCCAACCTCCCCCCCCCCACACACTCATGCTCTTATCCCCCTGTTGTCCGTGTCCATTGGTTTGGCTTATATGTACGCATACAAGTCCTTTGGTTGATCTCT
>NW_005357451.1:1390766-1401801 GCF_000412655.1 Myotis brandtii | reverse complement strand
CCCTGTTCATCAGTCTATGTTGTTCTCTATATTCCACAAATGAGTGAGATCATGTGGTATTTATCTTTCTCTGACTGGCATATTTCACTTAGCATAATGCTCTCCAGTTCCATCCAAGCTGTTGCAAATGGCAATAAGTCCTGTCAGTATCTTGCTTTTTTGTGCTGTCCCTGAAGTAACAGCAGGTCTCAGCTGAAGAAACCTGTGATCTATACTTGTAAGCCTTCCAAAAACAGGGATAGGGAAGTACCATTTTTTAACTCCCAGCTCAAATCCCAATTCCTGACACACGGTAATTGTTCAACAGATACTTGTTAAGTGAGTGAAGTCAGGCAAATTCAAGATCCCTCCTTCAAGTGCATGAATGGGAAGAAGGAATATAGGAGAAAGATACATCAAAATTATTTAATTACGTACTAGTGAGAAGGATATTTCACCTCTCCAATTTTTATACATGCTATGCTAAGACAGTCCACAAAGATGCCAGACAGAACAAAGTAGTGCGAATAATTTTTATGGTCTTTTATATTTGACAATCTCAAAAAAGGAAAGTTAAGCTTCATAACATCCTGTACGATGTAGTTAAATACTATTATCTACATTTTACAGAAGGTAAATTCAGGAGCAAAATGTGTGAAGTTGGATGTTCACACTCAAATGGGAAGTTTATGACAACATTGACAATGTAATCTATGAACCCTGATTTTCAATGCTTAACACAACCAGTTGTATCAGTTATAATGCCTGTGTGATGATAATAAAAGCTATTTTTTATAACACTTTTCCTGGTAGGAGTTCAAAGTCCTCTACAAATACACTGTCTGCCCAGTAGTTTGTAAATAACAATCTACAGATGACAAAGAAAAGTAACCCTAATCCCAAAACCCCACTGAGGTGTTCTAAATTTCAAAAAGTAATTATTTTTAATCAGGAAATTTTGGTGATATTTTTGGACCTTATATTAGGAACTATAGAATTTTCTAATTACAAATTATATTAATTTTGAATAACAAGATATCATTACCACACTTGAAAAGTGTGATGGACAGGTTGAAATGCTTAACCCACTAGAATGTTTCCTTTCTCTGTTTGTTTTCACTAACCCAAATCAAATATACCAAGTTACAGGGCTTCTAATGTGTAATGAAAATTAAAATTATTAAAAACTAAAATAGAATAGAATAAAGGAAACTAAAATAAGTATCATAGTATATGAAATGGTTAGGTCCAAATATGTACCTCAAAGCTACTTATAACATGAATTGGTTATTTTGTTTCTTTTTAGGTTGTATAAGCATATGATATGAGCACAATTCATTACAAATATTTTAAATCAAGCTTCAGCCCCAATACTCATTACCTGTCTCTTTACTAAGAAAAACCAAGTCATATTCTTTCTGAATCCTTTTATAGATCCATAAAAAAATAGTTTTATTTTGAACAACAGAAGTTTGCTGTTGGCCTAAGGTTTCCAGATTTGTTACTGTCTTCTATTAGAATCACAACGAGCAAAAACAATATTAAATTTTTATTTTTAATGGTAAAATTTTAGCTTATACCTTGTCAAATCTGTAGCTACATCAGATTTATTAATTTAAAAATTGAAAACTCATGCATGAAATATATTCACTAAAAAGGTCCTGGCAAAGCAATATGATGTACAGAACTACACAAAGACTGATTGGATTATAAAGTCTATGGAACCATAATACAATGGAACTGTGTTCTAGGACATATGAGAATGGAATCCAATCTACCTCTCTTCTTCTTGGCAATAGAGACAGAAGTGTGCCTGGAACATTAACTAGTAGACCCAAAACTGGAATCATGTATCTGTGACTAACTAATCTTCACATTTTGCTCAATCATTTTACATTAATTCCTTGTTCCTTGATGTCTTCATGATTTATTTGAGGTTTGTAACAGTGATTCTCCCACCCTAAGCCACTGAATATTTAGATGAGATCTGAAAATATATATGTTTAACACACTCCCCTGCAGACTACAATGCTCCCCAAAGCTTAAGAATCACTGGTTTATAATGTTACTGAGTGACATTGTCAGTTTAAAAGGTTACTATAATCCTATATAATAAAAGGCTAATATGCAAATCAACTGAATGGCAGAACGACCGGTCACTATGATGCTCACTGACCACCAGGGGACAGACACTCAAAGCAGGAGCTGCCCTCTGGTGGTCAGTGTGCTCCCACAGAGGGAGCGTCGCTCAGCCAGAAGCCCTGAGCTGGGGTCATGGCTAGAGAGCTCAGCGGAGGTGGCAGGAGCCTGTCCTACCTCTGCAGCAGCGCTAAGGATGTCTGACTGATGGCTTAGGCGAGGAGCGGGACTAAGCCGGCAGTCACACATCCCCCAAGGGCTCCCAGACTACGAGAGGGCACAGGCCAGGCTGAGGGACACCCCCCCCTCAAAGTGCATGAATCTCGTGCACCGGGTCTCTAGTAAAGAGTATAAGGGGTTTACTCAATATTGTACCTAGTTTTCTCTCCAATAGTATAGAAGTAAACATTCCATGTTGTAAAGATCATTAACCTTTCAGGCCACTGAAGTTCATTTACTGTGTGGGTAGTGCTCTAGGTTAGAAAACTCACTTAGGTGTGTCCCGGGATGTACTCTCTGAGAGTAAACTGTGAGAGAAACAGGACAGTTTACAACCAATGAGACAAACTAGATGGTTATTATTATCTCCACTTTACAAATAAGGAAAGAGACTCAACAAGGCCAAATTATTTTGCCATGGCTACATGTTTTTAAATTCTGGAATCATGACTTTAACTTGGGTCTTCTGACTCTTGTCCAGTTTCTTGTGTCTTTCAATTTTATTATGACACTTTCCTGGTAAGAAGAATGCATATATTTGAATTCAATGTTTCAAAAGACCAGTGTGCAATTATTTTACATTTTACAAATGCAGTATATACTTTACCAACAATATTCATTTAAGCAGGCAATGCAAGGAGGCAATATACTAACCAGACTCAGACACAACTATTATCTGGTGCCAAAGATTATCAGTGAAGTGCATTCTTCAGCATGTGCCAACACACTAAGTAGGAGAGGATTTGAAAAATAATTAAGCCTCATTTTTTTTCCTTTTGTAATAGCCCCTAAAGAAAATAACTTTTGAACAAGTTGAATGTATACACCAATGAGTGCAAATTCATATGTAACGCTGTCTGAACAGAATGGTAAAGTGGGTGTGGTTCAACAGGGGCGGCTACCTAACAAGGGCTTTCTACACATATAGGATGAACTACACTAGTTCTTTTATCATTTATTAGCAGTAGAACTCCATGCAAGTCATTTTCTCTCCCCATAAAATGGCAGAAAAGACTACTCTACCTAACTCACAGAGTTTTATGAAAATGCAGTGAGAGATTAAATGTAAAAGCACTTTGTAAAGCATGAAAGCTATTGATTTGGAGTAGGTTAGTAGGTAAGAGCTTGTAACTCCATTACAAACTTTTGAAGATAAAGAGCCACATCTTAGTTATCTTTAACATTTCCATAATGTCTTGTTCAGATAGAACATTATACACAGCTGGCATTTATTCATTTATGCATTTTTTTCATTCACTCAGCAAACCTGTTTATTGAATAGAGTTGTTAAATTGAATTAAATAAAATATAAAAAGAAAATCCATTCTCGATTCCCCAGGGATACCATTCTACTACTTTTAAAATCATTTTCAAATTATTTTTAATGTATCTAAGAGCTAGAATATAGAGTCCACTTTCATAAATAAAAGCGTAAATCACTTATGGACTGTATTCCTTATTAATGAGGAAAAGAAAAACTATGTTATAATATGTGTCTTATCCTTATGCAAAAGCCTTGTTTCTTTAGCAAGGTCAGCTACATAGGGCTTCCATTCAAGTACTGTATATAGAATAGGCAGTTGTTTATGTAATATAATTTGAAAGGTATTTGGGATATACTTCTTGCCCCAGATACTTTCCCCAGCTTCTTGGTTTTGTTAAAAACTCTTGCATCAAGGAACTTTTTTATTTTCCTTTTGGACCCTGAAGACTTCAATCTTCAAAATTCCTATAAAAATACAAGTCAAATAACTCTAGGAGAAGTTATAACTTGAACTACCATGACAATGCTTTTTTTTAGTTTGACAGGCCTCTGAGAAAAAAGCCATGAAACAGCATTCCTCCCCTAGCTGGTTTAGCTCAGTGAATAGAGCATCGGCCTGTGGACCAAAGGGTCCCGGGTTGGATTCCAGTCAAGGACACATACCTTGGTTGCAGGCTCCTCCCTGGCTCAGGACCTGATCAGGTCTCCTGCAGGAGGCAACCAATCGATGTGCTTCTCTCACTTCTATGTTTCTCTCTGTCTTTCCCTCTCTCTTCCACTCTCCCTAAAAAAAAAATCAATGGAAAAATATCCTTGGGTGAGGATTAACAACAGCAACAAAAAATGAAAGAAAAGAAATAGCATTTCCCAAAGTAAGTATGAGAAACACCAATATCAGGACAGGCTCTGTGAAAACACAGGTGTTCTATAATTAGAAAAATTTAGAAAATTCTGACTATTATATTTTTCCACTTAGATTTGCATAAGTGTGATCAACATTAGCATTTTACAGGCTAGAGGTTGTAAGTGTTATCATTAAGAAACCTATTTAGGAGAGACAAAATGACAGTCAAATCGGCAGACATGTCCTGTGCCTTGTCCCGGAGCGGATAGAAGGAACAACTAAATCGAATAACATCCGCCCGAAATTGGTGACGTAGACATAGCTGGTGAGACAATTTGCAGCCAGGAAGGGCAGAGGACACCTGCAGAACAGTAAGGATTGGGGATCTGGGCTGGAGAGAGTTGCAAGACCTCCGAGCCAAGAGAGTCAGAAGGAAGTTAGTGTCCCTTGGGGACAGGCATAGTAGCTGACTGTGGAAAGGAAGTCCACAGGACTTCTGGTGGCAGGGGATTCTAGATCTAAGTCCAAAGCCACGAAAAGCTGAGCCCACAGGGGGCAGCTTGAAGTACTGCCCAAGCCACATGGTGTGGGGGGGGGGGGGAGAAACTCGAGGTGGCATGGTTGTTTCCCCTCTTTTTGGTTGTTGCTTTTATTTGCTAAACCCAGTTCATAGAATCTTTCAAATACAAACAATCACCTGTGGCTGAGGTGCAGGTGGAGGTTCAGACTTGTGGAGTCTGGGGAGAGGCTATGGAGGAGAGCAGGTCAAGGAGAGATGACTAGGAGTCCAGTACTGGGACGTTCCTGACCCTCCAGATCAAAGCAGCCATTTTTCTTGTGAAGAGCTAGCCCCTCCCAGCAGTCTCCAGACAACCAATACAGCCACACCCAGACTATACCCTGAGTGGTACAAAGAACACAAACAAACTGAATAGTCCTAAAGAGCCCTCAGGGACTGGGGTGAAGAGAGGCCATTGAGGCACAGAAAGTGCTATAGCAACCTCCCTAACTATAGCCCTGTAAGAAACAGCAGCTTGAGAAATTAAGATTGACATCAGGCACACAGGCAGAGTGGGCAGATTGGTCCTGCCGGATGGCTGGTAAGGCTGTGGAGACAGACAAAAACAGAGGAGCAGTGGATCGCCTGGAACTTTTAACATGCACGAACTCGTGCACCGGGCCACTAGTCAATAATAACCTTAAACATAAGATACTATGACCCATATATTTGCTGTCTACAAGAGACCCACATCAGAAATAGGAGTCACACAGACTGATAGTGAAGGGATGGAAAAAAAGTTTTCAGGAAAATAAAAATGAGAAAAAAGCTTGGGTAGCAATACTTATATCCCAAAGCTATAGAATATACATTCTTCTCAAGTGCACACAGGACATGTACAAAGAAAGATTACATATTAGGACACAGGCAAAGTATCTTCAAAATCAAGAAGATAGAAATCATATCTAGCATCTTCTCAGATAACAATGGCATAAAATTAGAAAGCAACTACAATAAAAACAATAAAAAATCAAACACTTGGAGACTAAATAGCATGCTATTAAATAATGATTGGGTTACCAAAGAGATCAAAGAAGAAATAAAAAGCATCCAGGAAACAAATGACAATGGAAACACAACAATTCAAAATATATGGGACACAGTGAAAACACCCCTCAGAGGTAAGTTCAGAGCTCTACAGGCCTACCTCAAAAAACAAGAAAAATAGTAATAAATAATCAAACCCTGCAACTTAAAGAATTGGAAAGAAAGCAACAAGAAAAGCCCAGAGTAAGCAGAAGGAAGGAAATAATAAAGATCAGAGTGGAAATAGATGACATAGAGACAAAAAAAATTACTAAAAAATATCAATAAAACCAAGAGCTTGTTCTTTGAAAGGATAAACAAGATTGATGAACCTATTGCCAGGCTCACCAAGAAGCAAAGAAAGAGGACCCAAATAAACAAAATCAGAAAGGAAAGGGGTGAAATAGCAACAGACCCCCTAGACATACAAAGGATTGTAAAGAAAAAATACTATGACCGATTCTACCCAACAAAATGGACAACCTTGACAAAATGGACATATTCCTAAAAAAATACAACCTTCCAAAACTCAATCAAGAAGAATCAAAAAATCTCAATAGGCAGATGAAATTGAAAGAGTAATAAAAAAAACTTCTAGCAAACAAAAGCCCTGAACTAGAGGGCTTCACAGGGAGTTTTACCAAACATTCAAAGAACAACTAAAACCTATCTTGCTCAGACAATTCCAAAAAATTCAACAGGATGGCACACTCTTAGCTCGTTCTTTAAAGCCAGCATTACCATAATCCCAAAAGCAGATAAAAACAATACAAAGGAAGAGAATTACAGGCCAATATCCCTGATAAACATAGATGCTTAAATCCGCAACAACATTCTAGCAAATTATATCCAGCATTAGATTATAAAATCACACCCCATTACCAAGTGGAATTTATTCCAGGGATGCAAGGCTGGTACAATATCCACAAATCAATAAACGTGATACATCTCATAAACAAATTGAGAGACAAAAATCACATAATCATATCAATTGATACAGAAAAGGCATTTGAAAAAATCCAGAATGTTTTCCTGATAAAAACTCTCAGTAAGGTGGGAATAGAGAGATCATACCCCAACATAATAAAAGCCTTATCTTCACAGGGGAGTTTTACCAAACATTCAAGGAAGAACTAAAACCTATCCTCCTCAGACTACTACAAAAAATCCAAGAGGAAGGAACACTTCCAAGCTCATTCTATGAAGCCAGCATCACCCTAATACCAAAACCAGGTAAAGACAACACAATGAAAGAGAATTACAGGCCAATATCCCTCATGAACATAGATGCCAAAATACTCAACAAAATCTTAGCAAATCGGATCCAACAGTACATCAGAAAGATCATACACCATGACCAAGTAGGATTTATCCCAGGAATGCAAGGATGGTACAACATCCGTAAATCAATAAACGTAATACATCACATAAACAAATTGAAAGAAAAAAACCACATGGTCATATCAATTGATGCAGAAAAAGCATTTGACAAAATCCAACACCCATTTTTGATAAAAACTCTCAGCAAGGTGGGAATAGAAGGATCATACCTCAACATAATAAAAGCCATATATGACAAACCCACAGCCAACATCATACTCAATGGACAAAAACTAACACCATTTCCCCTAAAAACAGGAACAAGACAGGGATGCCCACTCTCACCACTCCTGTTCAACATAGTACTGGAAGTATTAGCCATTGCAATTAGACAAGAAGAAGAAATAAAAGGCATCCAAATTGGAAAAGAGGAAGTAAAACTGTCCTTATTTGCAGACGACATGATATTATACATACAAAACCCTAGAGACTCCATCAAAAAGCTACTAGACTTAATACATGAATTTGGCAATGTAGCAGGATACAAAATTAACCCCAAGAAATCTGAGGCA
This sequence comes from Myotis brandtii, assembly GCF_000412655.1. Classification (NCBI taxonomy): domain Eukaryota; kingdom Metazoa; phylum Chordata; class Mammalia; order Chiroptera; family Vespertilionidae; genus Myotis; species Myotis brandtii. The sequence continues at coordinate 1,393,879 of NW_005357451.1, read as the reverse complement.
TTTCTATACACCAACAGTGAACTTTCAGAAAGAGAGATTATAAAAACAATCCCATTTACCATCGCACCAAAAAAATTAAGCTACCTAGGAATAAACTTAACTAAAGAGGTAAAAGACCTCTACTCAGAAAACTACAGGACGTTGAAAAAAGAGATAGAGGAAGACATAAAGAGATGGAAGAACATACCATGTTCTTGGATTGGTAGAATCAACATCATTAAAATGTCCATACTACCCAAAGCAATCTATAAATTCAACGCACTTCCCATTAAAATACCAATGGCCTACTTCAAAGATCTAGAACGAACTCTCCAAAAATTCATCTGGAATAAAAAAAGACCCCGAATAGCTGCAGCGATCCTGAGAAAGAACAAAGTAGGTGGGATCTCAATGCCAGATATCAAGCTGTATTACAAAGCCACTGTTCTCAAAACTGCCTGGTACTGGCACAAGAACAGACATATAGATCAGTGGAATAGAATAGAGAGTCCAGAAATTAGCCCGAACCAATATGCTCAATTAATATTTGACAAAGGAGGCAAGAACATACAATGGAGCCAAGATAGTCTCTTCAATAAATGGTGTTGGGAAAATTGGACAGATATATGCAAGAAAATGAAACTAGACCACCAACTTACACCATACACAAGAATAAACTCAAAATGGATAAAGGACTTAAATGTACGACAGGAAACCATAAAAATTCTAGAAGAATCCAAAGGCAACAAAATCTCAGACATATGCCAAAGCAATTTCTTCACTGATACAGCTCCTAGGGCAGTTGAAACTAAAGAGAAAATGAACAAATGGGACTACATCAAAATAAAAAGCTTCTGCACAGCAAAAGAAACCATCAACAAAACAACAAGAAAACCCACTGCGTGGGAAAACATATTTGCCAACGTCATATCTGATAAGGGCCTAATCTCCAAAATTTATAGGGAACTCATACAACTTAACAAAAAGAAGATAAACAATCCAATCAAAAAATGGGCAAAGGATCTAAATAGACACCTTTCAAAAGAGGACATTCAGAAAGCCAAGAGACATATGAAAACATGCTCAAAGTCACTAATCATCCGAGAGATGCAAATCAAAACAACAATGAGGTACCATCTCACACCTGTCAGAATGGCTATCATCAACAAATCAACAAACGACAAGTGCTGGAGAGGATGTGGAGAAAAAGGAACACTTGTGCACTGCTGGTGGGAATGCAGACTGGTGCAGCCACTATGGAAGACAGTATGGAGTTTCCTCAAAAAACTGGAAATGGAACTCCCATTTGACCCTGTGATCCCACTTCTAGGAATATATCCCAAGAAACCAGAAACACCAATCAGAAAGGATATGTGCACCCATATGTTCATAGCAGCACAATTCACCATAGCTAAGATCTGGAAACAGCCTAAGTGCCCATCAGTAGATGAATGGATTAGAAAACTGTGGTACATCTACACGATGGAATACTATGCTGCTGTAAAAAAGAAGGAACTCTTACCATTTGCAACAGCATGGATGGAACTGGAGAGCATTATGCTAAGTGAAATAAGCCAGTCAATGAAGGAAAAATACCACATGATCTCACACATTCATGGATAATAGAGACCATTATAAACTTTTGAACAATAATAGATACAGAGGCAGAGCTGCCTCAAACAGATTGTCAAACTGCAGCGGGAAGGCTGGGGAGGGTTGGGGGGCAGGAGGGAAGGGGGTAAGAGATCAACCGAAGGACTTGTATGCATGCATATAAGCAAAACCAATGGACATAAGACACTGGGGGGTAGGGGAGGCCAGGGGATTGTCAAGGGCGGGGAAAGGGGAGCCGGGGTATTGTCAAGGGTGGGGGAAAAAAGGACACATATGTAATACCCTTTGTAATGCTTTAAGCAATAAAAAAAAATTAAAAAAAATAAAAATAAATAAATAAATAAATAAAAAATAAAAGCCTTATATGACAAACCTATAGCCAACATCATACTCAATAGACAAAAATTAAAACCATTTCCCTTAAGAACAAGAACAAGACAGGGATGCATACTTTCACCACTCCTGTTCGACAAAGTATGGTAATGTTAGCCATAGCAATCAGGCAAGAAGAAGAAACAAATTGCATCAAAATTGGAAAAGAAGTAAAATTGTCATTATTCACAGATGACATGATATTGTACATAGAAAACCCTAAAGAATCCATCAAAGTACTACTAGAATTAATAAATAAATTTGGCAATGTAGCATGATATAAAATTAACACCTAGAAATCAATGGTTTTTTTATACACCAATAATGAACTCACAGAAAGAGAAACTAAAGAAACAATCCCATTTACAATTGCAACAAAACAAAATTAAGATACCAAGGAATACACTTAACCAAGGAGGTAAAGTACCTGTACTCAGAAAATTATAGGACACTGAAAAAAAGAGATAGTGGAAGACATAAAAAATAGAAGAATATACTGTGTTCATGGATCAGTTGAATCAACATCATTAAAATATCCATAGTACCCAAAGCAATCCATACATTCAATGCAATTCTCATTAAAATACCAATGGCATATTTCACAGACCTAGAACAAACTCTCCAAAAATTCATCTGGAATAAAAAAAGACCCTGAATAGCTGCAGCGATCCTGAGAAAGAAGAACAAAGTAGGTGGGATCTCAATATCAGATATCAAGCTGTATTACAAAGCCACTCTCCTCAAAAGAGCCTGGTATTGGCAAAAGAACAGACATATAGACCAATGGAACAGAACAGAGAACCCAGAAATCAACCCAAACCACTATATTCAATCAATATTTGAGAATGGAGTCAAGACAGTTGCTTCAATAAATGGTGTTGGGAAAATTGGACAGATACATGCAAAAAAAAATGAAACTAGACCACCAAATTACACCATACAAAAAACAAACTCAAAATGGATAAAAGACTTAAATGTAAGGTGGGAAAAGTCTTTGAAGAATCCACATATGCTGAAGCAATATCTTCACTGATACAGCTCCTAGGGCAATGGAAACTAAAGAGAAAATAAACAAATGGGACTACATCAAAATAAAAAGCTTCTGCACAGCAAAAGAAACCATCAACAAAACAACAAGAAAGCCCACT
>NW_005357451.1:1382775-1387648 GCF_000412655.1 Myotis brandtii | reverse complement strand
ACCCCTCCCCTTTCCTCTCTGTAAAAAAAAAAAATCAATAAAATATATTTTAAAAAATAAAAATCATAATTCTCCCCTTTATAAAAAATAAAATAAAATAATAAAGAAAAAAATATAGAAAAACAACTCTCAGCAAAGTGGGATCAGAACTCAACATAATAAAAGTCATACATGAAAAGCCTACAGCCAACATCATACTCAATGGGAAAATCTAAAACAATTTCCCCTAAAAACAGGAACAAGACAGGGATGCCCACTTTCACCACTCTTATTCAACATGGTGCTGGAATTCCTAGCCATAGTGATCAGAAAATAAGAAAAAATAAAAGGTATTCAATGTGGAAAGGATGAAGTAAAATGGTCTTTTTCACAGATGACATGATATTGTATATAGAAAACTCTAAAGAGTCCATCAAAAAACTACTAGATTTAATAAATGAATTTGGCAACGTAACAAAATTAATAGCTAGAAATTGATGGCATTTTTATAACAAAAATGAACTCTCAGAATGAGAAACTAAAACACAATCCCATTTAGCATTGCAAAAAAGTTAAGATACTTAGGAATAAACTTATTCAAGGAGGTAAAAGACCTGTACCTGGAAAACTACAGGACATTGAAAAAGAGATAGAGGAAGATATAAACAAATGGAAGAATATACCATGTTCATGGATTGGTATAATCAACATCATTAAAATACCCATACTACCCAAAGCAATCTATAGATTCTATGCAATCCCTATTAAAATACTAAGAGCATATTTCACAGATCTAGAAAAAGCACTTCAAAAATTTATATTGTACCAAAAGAGACCCGGAATAGTCACAACAATCCTGAGAAAGAAAAACAAAGTTGGAGGAATCACAATATCTGATATCAAGCTGTATTACAAAGCCACTGTACTCAAAACAGCCTGGTACTGGCACAAGAACAGGCATATAGATCAATGGAACAGAACAGATAACCCAGAAATTGACCCAAGCCATTATGCTCAATTAATATTTGAAAAAGGAAGCAAGAGCATACAATAGAGTCAAGACAGTCTCTTCAATAAATGGTGTTGGAAAAATTGGACAGGTAAATGCACAAAAGTGAAACTAGACCACCAATTTACACTAAACACAAGAATAAACTCAAGCCCTACCCAGTTTGGCTCAGTGGACAGAGCATCAGCCTGTGGACTGAAGGGTTCCATGTTCGATTCTGGTCAAGGGCACATGACTGGGTTGCAGGCTTGGTCCCCTGTGTGGGGCGTGCAAGAAGCAGCCAATAAATGATTCTTTCTCATCATTGATGTTTCTATCTCTCTCTCTCTCCCTCTCCCTTCCTCTCTGAAATCAATAAAAATACATATTTTTAAAAAATAATAAACTAAAAATGGATAAAAGACAAGTGTAAGTCATGAAAGCATAACAATCTTAGAAGAAAGCATAGGCAGCAAAATATCAGGCATCTCCTGTAGCAAATTGTTTATCAATACATTTTCTAGAGCAATAGAAACTCAGGGGAAAATAAACAAATGGGACTAATTTAAAATAAAAACTTCAGAGCAAAAGAAATCATCAACAAAGTGAAAAGAGAGCCCACTGCATGGGAGAACATATTTGCCTATAATACATCCAATAAAGAGTTAATCTCCAAAATATATAGGGAACTTATACAACTTCACAAAAGAAAGAAAAAAATCCAATTAAAAAATGGGCAAAGTACCTAAATAGACACTTCTCCAAGGTGGACATACAAAAGGCCAAGAGGCATATGAAAAATTGCTCAAAGTCACTAATTATCCGAGAGATGCAAATCAAAACGACAATGAGATATCACCACATACCTGTCAGAATGGCTATCAAGAACTCAACAAATGTCCAGAGTTGGTGAGAATATGAAAAAAATGGAATCATAGTGCACTTCTGATGGGAATGCAGACTGGTGCAGCCACTGTGGAAAACAGTATGGAGTTTCCTCAAAAAATTAAAAATTGAGCTCGCATTTGACCTAGTGATCCCACTTCTAGAAATATAACCTAACAGATCAGAAAGAATATATGCACCCCTATGTTCAAAGCAGCACAATTTACAATAGCTAAGATCTGGAATCACCCACTGTCCATCAGCAGATGAGTGGTTTAAAAGCTGCGGGACATTTACAGAATGGAATACTACATAGCTATAAAAAAGAAAGAACTCTTACTACTTGCAACAGCATGGATAGAACTGGAGAGCATTATGCTAAACAAAAAAGCCAGTCAGAGAAAGATAAGTATCACATGGTCTCACTCATATGTGAAATCTAATGAACCAAATAAACTGAGGAGCAAAAATAGAGCCAGAAACATAGAAGCATGAACAGACTGTTGAATCTCAGATGGAAAGCTGGGAAGGGTGGATGGGAAGGACAGGAGCATATATCATAACCAGTGGACACAGACAATAGGTTGGTGAGGGCCTGGGGGTGGGAAGGACAGGAGCAGGCTGGAAGAGGTTAATGGAGGATAAAGGAGGACCTATGCAATACATTCAACAATAAAGATTTAAAAATAAATAAATAATAAATTTCTGACAGTAAAAAAATCTATATATATATATATAAGCCCAGTGACTGTTACAGTGGAACAACCGGAAAGATCAGAACAACCGGTTGCTATGAAGCACACTGACCACCAGGGGGCAGATGCTCAACACAGGAGCTGCCCCCTGGTGGTTAGTGCACTCCCACAGTGGGAGCGCAACTCGGCCAGAAGCAGAGCTCATGGCTGGCAAACGCAGCAGCGGTGGCGGGAGCCTCTCCAGCCTCCTCTGCAGTGCTAAGGAGCAGCAGCCAAGCAGTAAGGAGCAAGCAGGTGGGTGGTTAGGAGCGAGGGGTTCCGGATTGTGAGAGGGATGTTTGACTGCCAGTTGATCAGGCCTAAACCAGCAGTCAGACATCCCCCAAGTGCTCCCGGATTGCAAGAGGGTGAAGGCCAGGCTGAGGGACATCCCCCAACCCCCTGTCCTCTCCCCTATGCATGAATTTTGTGCACCGGGCCTCTAGTAAATAAATAAAACCATATTTTTTAAAAATAGAGCTAGCATACTATTCAGCAATCCCACTACTCAATATGAATCTGAAGGAAATGAAATCTGTATCTCTCATTCCTGCACTCCCATTTTCATTGCAGCATTATTCACAATTGTCAAAATATGAAATCAACCTTAGTGTCTGTCGACAGATGAATAGATAAAGAAAATGTGATTATATACACAGAGAGACACACAGAGAGACAAACACACACCAACACTGGAATATTAATCAGCCTTCAAAAAGAAAGAATTCCTGCCATTTGAAACAAAATGAGAATATGCATGGAGGTCATTATGGTAAGTAAAATAAACCAAAGAAAGCAAGTGTTTTATGTTATTATTTATATGTGAAATAAATAAAAAATTTAAATCATATGATACTTGTCTTTCTCTGACTGGCTTATTTTACTTAGCAAAATGCTCTCCAGGTACACCCATGCTGTCGCAAAGAGTAAGTTTTCCTTATTTTTAATACCAAGTAGTATTCTGTTGTGTAAATGTACTGTTAACCAGTGTCATAATAAATTAAATAAAAATTAATAAATGAATAAATAAAGTTATCTATGTGAGGTGAATGGATGCTGATTAACTTGATTGTGGTAATCATTTCACACTGTAAACATATATAAAATCACGGTGTGCACATTAAATATATTCAATTTTATTTGTCAACTAGAGGCCCGGTGCACAAATTCGTGCACTTGGGGGAGGGTCTCTCAGCCCAGATTGTGAGAGGATGCAGGCCAGGCCTAAGGACCCACCAGTGCACGTCATAGCTACTGGTCAACTGGTCAACTGCTCCTTGGTGGTCAGTACACGTCATAGCGAGCAGTTGAGCAGCCTTAGTGTATCATTCGCATATTACTCTTAGATTGGTTGAATGGCCGACCAGACAACTGGACACTTAGCATATTAGGCTTTTATTATATAGGATTACCCCTCAATAAAACTGAAAAAATGATAAATTGAGAGTGAATCAAACTGGAACCTCAGTCAGTTGACTCACAGTAAAAACACTTCTAGTCTGAAGAAGTTAAAATCATAGCAATCACTTGACCAATTTGTATGCATTTAGACTGAATTTAATATGGATCACAGTAAAAGTACTCTCTCAGCCTACCCAAATAAAGTATACCTTAATCTAGTAAAAAAAATACTACTGAATAAGTTATATATCTTATTTATTAATAAGTCAATAATTTTTCATTTTTACCTTATAAATTTTTGTTAAATATTTAATAACTGCTCCATTGAAGAGTCATTTAAAAAACCACAATAACATGGTATTTTAGAATGAACAACCAACTGAAATAAATGACTTTAAGCACATGAAATGATTATTTGTCAATTTTTTCCACTTTACTATATCTTGAAAGGAGACTACATTTTAGTGAGTTTCTAAGTTTGTTCATAAAGAATATTCAAGGTTTTTCCCAAGATGCACTAAATTCCCCTACATAGGATGGGTGGGTGTTCACTTTAACCAACACCTCCATGGCTTTGTCATTTTTACAAAAAACAAAATGCTAATTAGTTGCCCTCAGTCAAATTAACTGAATTGGCTGTCTGGTTTCTTTCTATGTCACACAGAATTTTAAACAATTCCATCAATCTGGCAGTTTCAAGTGATATACACAGAGGTTACTAGAGGGGCAGTAATATCACATCACAATGACATGAACAGCAAAGCTGACATGAATAATTAGCAGAATTCACAGTATATTCTCTTTGACCTATGTCCACTTAAAAATACAAAAATAGCCGAAACCGGTTTGGCTCAGTGGATAGAGCGTCGGCCTGCGGACTGAAAGG
>NW_005357451.1:1376355-1382761 GCF_000412655.1 Myotis brandtii | reverse complement strand
GGCAGCTGATCGATGTTTCTCTCTCATCGATGTTTCTGACTCTCTATCTCTCTTCCTTCCTCTCTGTAAAAAATCAATAAAATATATTTAAAAAAAAAAATACAAAAATATATGAATATCTTAATGACGCAAATGCCATACACAGGTCTCTAAAAAAAGCAACAAAGTCATTCACAAATGGTAGATGGAACCTACACTTAGTTGTCTTTTGACTAACAGCACATACCTCTTAGTATATAGACTGTCTAAGAAAATTCTTATTACCTAGAAAAAATAATTGGTAAGTAAATTATGGTTCTTTAAAGATATTCACTCTTTTCTTTTCTTTTCTTTTCTTTTCTTTTCTTTTTTCCTTTCTTTTCTTTTCTTTTCTTTCTTGTTGAAGTTTAGTTTACTACTTGAGAAAAGTCAAGAATTGGGCTGAGGTCATAAACAACCGATATTGAAAATTCTTAAAATACGTATGTCTAAAAGAGCCACTAATCCTGACTTGTTATATTGTTACAAACCAATTTAAACACATGAGAGCTTCCAGTTATGTCCGTAAAAAGGTATATTCTACCTCCTTAAGCAAACATGTCTTTTAAAAAGGTTAAGAAAATTCACAGTTTAAATAAGAGGAAAAATTAATGCAACTCAGGTATGACCTGTGATATTTGAGCTTCTGGATCAAATGTTTTCCCCTGTAGAATAATACCATTCTTGACTCTGTTGTATTATATTAAATTATTAGTATTAGTACAACCTCTTTATCTTTAAGAAATAAAAAAGTAGGACCTGGCTGGGTAGCTCAGTTGGTTAGAGTGTTGTCCAGATATATCAAGGTTGCAGGTTTGATCCCAGGTCAGGGCATATACAAGCATCAACCAATGAGTGCATAAATGAGTAGAACAACAAATCAATGTTTCTCACTCTCTCTTTTCCCCTACTCTTCTCTCTCTAAAATCAATAAAGAAAAAAATTAAAAAGTAATGCAAAAGTAATAACTGGCAGCACTTCTAATAAATGCAGAAAGTCTAACCTAGTTCTCACATAGGAGGGTAATGGAGAAAAAGGCCAAGTTTTGTTGTACTGAGTAAAAGAAATCTACATGGGCTTAAGTTACAATAATTTGAAGTTATAAATCAGAATATTATCTTCCTTTTATTCTACATGTCATTATTTTCTAGAAATTGATGAGCAAATAGAATGTACTTTCCAGTAATGTTTCACAGAGTAAATAATTTTACAACAAACTCAGTAGAATAGAATGCTTATGCTGGAGTGAACATTCACCAGAGGGCACTGTACTGCATAAAAACAGATAAGCCAAATTCTTCCAGTGTATAGTTTAAATGTGTAAAGATAAGGATGCTATGATTTTCCACACCATCCCAAAATAAATGGAAAACAAACTTACTTTTTTTAAACTACTAAAAACATCCAGACTCTTTCCTTTTCTAAACATCTATGGAAGCTAAAGATTCTATAATGCATGTATTGACAATACATTATATTATTTTGCTATTTCATTTGTGCACATATTGTTTACCCAGTATGAATAGATAGATCATTTACTTCATGGAATCCACCACATCTGCCCTAGTGCTGAAAATATTAGAACACTACTTAAATTTATTTTAGAGTGTTACATAGAGTTAACCATGATAACTTAGAACAACAATCCATCAAATCTCTATTTCATATCCCATAATGGAAGACTGGATCTTTTTCAAATATTAATCTTGTTAATTAGCATTAACTGAGCATTCACTGTGTGCCATACCCTGTGCTAAGCCATATAACACACACAAACACACACACTTTATAAAAATACTGTTGTTTTTTTTACTATATCACCTGATTTGGACAAAATTTCTCACTGTTAAAGTCATGCAAACAGATTAAATAGTAACACTAGAAGCACCTATTTGGATCTTTTAAACTTCAATAAAATATTCATTATGTTTCAATTAAACACTTCCAATTTATAAGACTCTTTTTTGTGGAAAATTGAAATACTCAAGTCTTGTTACTGATTTCAAGGAGAAAACCTAGAAAGCAGCAATTAAATGAATAACATGCTCTCTTCTTTAGCTACGGTTAGGTTTTTTTGGAGATTTTTCCCAAACACAATTGTTCATTTCAACACTATTCATATTATTGTGAAGATGGAATGATCTTTTTGAATATTCTTCTATGAAAATGTGCTTGTGTATAAATCTGAAACTGCATTGAAGTACACTGAACAGACATTAAACACATCTGGGATATTGATAGAGGCAAGGTGAGCACCTAGTGATAAGTGTGTCATAGTGAATATGGGCCAACCTTGCCTCCCCTACAAAGAACAGGTCAGGGAGCCATTAAATGTTGAAAACCAAAGTAAAAATAAAGAATCAAAACTGAGTAAGACTAATTAAGAGAGATTGTTTTAAAACATAAGTTTTTAAGTTGTTTTGAAAGGGGAAGAGACATGTATTAGTGGAAAAGACTGGGAAGGGCTTTCTAGAAATGAGTGTGTCTTGAGTGAGGAAAATTGAAGCAGATTAATATGTCTGCAGAAGACACTTCATCATAGAGAATAATGAGTAATGAAATTGGTCAAATAAATATGCAGTGGATGAAAAAAAGGAGTTAATATAGTAGTTTATGGTAGTATTGATACCATTCTAATTAGTGAATAGGAAAGGAACAAAAGGGAGGCCAGACATTATAGGCATGTCATTTGGGCAGCTTCACCAGGAAGCTGCAATTTCACATTCCCCAGGAAACCACCAGCCCATTCCCCACAGGTCACTGAGGTTACTGGTCCAGAAAAGGGGAAGATGGGCACATATGTAATAAATCAGGGTGACACTATGAAAATGCCTGTAAGTCAAGCCTGGGGAACCATGGATTGGCTAGAGTAGGCAGAGGGCCATTGCAAACCCATGAAAATTTGAGAATACATAATCCCCCCAACAAAGGAGTTCTCTTTCTTGGCTAGTGGGACTCTCTTGTTCCTGCTTCTTTGTATTTGCCCATGTTCCCTTCATGCCCATGTGGCCATGCGGATCCCACACCCAGTGGACTAATGGACTAAGGCTGGAAACACAAACTAAGTTAGCCTAATGCTGGATTATATTGTGTCCCAACATGGAATGGAAACTGGACACTGGCTCTGATTCTGGCTCTGCTGAAGCCACGGCTACACTTCTGCCTTGGGGGAGCAAAGGGAAATGGGACGTTGGAAACTCAGGAGTTTGATTCCACAGAAATAAAGCTTTCTACAATATTTCCAGTGGGGGCCTCCAGAAAATCATATTCCAACAGTACCTCAAGACCACACTTCTACCAATAACATTATGAAAATAATGAAATAAGAGATTTGCATATGAGTCCAGAGAAAAGATGGTCTAAGAGATATTGAGAAGAAAGAATCAAGAGGATTTGGTACTTTGAATGTGAAAGACAAAAAATGTGAATATTTTAAAAAATTATAAGATTAACAGTATAGGGGATTCGGTGACACTTAATAAGATGGAAAAAATAGAAAGAGTGACTATCTGATAATGAGAAAATGATAAATTTCATTTTATGATGTTTCAATGCTATCAAGGCATTTAAAATAAATACAAAAAATGAATATTTTATGTAAATATTTTGTGTATTCTTTATCCAGCTATAACCTAAATAACACTTTTACTAAGAAGTTTGATACCATAGCCTAAGAAAAGTCTTATCTATAATCTTTTGGTTTGCTGCTTAATGACTAACACACCCTACTTGAGGGCCTTCAGACTGAATTAGCAAACATAACACTTTATATAACTCATTCTGAGGCTGTTATAGAGCCATAGAGGCTATTGTTATTTTAAACATGCCTGTTTATGAGGTGTTCTTGTTTGTTATTTGAACCGATCAATATGATGGAGTCTTAATAAGCCATTAAATAAATGACATTTGGTTATTGTCATGGTTTATGAAGGTGAATGCAACCAGTCTCCCAAGCACCCCAAATTATCTTTCTTCCTACTTATTATAATTAAATTTTAATTCCAGTGATAAAAATAGCAATGGGAATGGTCTATCGCACTCAGACATTTCTGCTAGAGTTAATGATAAAAAAAATCAAAATTTCAAATTACTTCTAACTTATACTTTATAAAGATTTGTGGATTACTATGGAGACCTGTAGTATTTTCCATAGACTTTAGCTACATTAATTTAATATTCTCAGGACCAATTCCAGCATTTTATAGAAATGTTGAAAATTTTCTAAATTATTTTCAGCAACTGACCACTGGTCATATAAAGATTCTCAGAGTTATTTCTAGTTAATCTTTTCCTATTTTTTCTGGTAAGATAATCAAGCAAAAAATGTTTGCTGTCTACCATGTACTCAGTCATGTGATAAATACTTTGAGGGAGACAATAGAGCTTAAGGCATGTTTTAGTTTCCTACTGTTGCTATAATAAATTACCACAAACTTAGTGCTTTAAAATATCACAAACATATTTTCTTATGGTTCTGGAGGGCAGAAGTCTAAACTAAAAATATCAGCAAATTGGGTTCCTTCCAAGAAGAATCCATTTCCTTGCCTTTTTTCAGTTTCTAGAGGCTACCTGCCTTCTTTGGCTCATGGCTACTTACTTCCTCACATCACTCCAGCCCCTTGCTTCTATTGTTACAACCCCTACTACTGTCTCTGACCTTCCTACTTCGGTTTTATAAGACCCCTTGTGATTACATCAAGTCTACTCAGATAACTCAGGATATCATATAACTCAGGTTAAGGTTCTTAACCTTAATCAAATCAGCAAAATTCCTTTACCATGTAAGTAACATACACAGGTTCCAGGGATTACAATGTGGACATCTTTAGGGAGCAATTATTCAACCTACAACAGGGAACAACATATTGAAAAGATAGAAACTGATGTCAAATATCTCATCTGGTAAGATCAGAGGTGTAGCCACACATAAATACTCTATCAGAGAGGAGAACCAAGATGGCGGCATAGATAAATACCTCTACTTGCTGCCTCTCACAACCACAAAAATTACAACTGAAAGACGGAACAACTATCATCCAGAACCATGGGAAAGCTGGCTGAGTGGAAGTACTACAACCAGAGAGGTAAAGAAGAAAGAGCATTGAGACTGGTAGGAGGTGTGGAGGGATGGAACAGACTGGCACCCAGGTACACTGCTTTTTTAATCAGGAAGAAGATACAAGCTCCCACTTGCTCTGAACTCCAGTTCCGGGCGAGACTCTGGGGGACCCAGACACATACGGGGAGAAACTGGACTGTCTGGTATCAGGGCAGGAACACAAGGGTGGCTTTCTTTCAGATGGAGGTGCTCGCAGTAGTCATTGTTCCTATGCTGGGACCTCTCCAGTGCAGGGCTGACTGGCAGCCATTGCTGTTTGCTCCACCCGGGTGATTCCCTGAGACCCCACCCCACCCAATTTACAACCCCACCCAAGCTGTGCACAGTGGCTTTTGCATATGGATGGCCTGTCCTTTCTCAGCCTAAAACCTGTCAAACAGGAAGCAGCTGGGTCAGGGAGCACCAAAGCTATCAAGAAGGCCCAAGGCCGGCAGAAGCAGCCTGCCTTGCTTCATAGCTGGACCTCATCTGGGCACTTCCAAACCTGATACAAAGAGGAGGAATCTGCAGATCTCTCTGTAGCTTCTGCAGGGTGGCCCCAAGCAGTGGCTGACTTTGCACCTCCTTGGATATCCAAGAGCCAGTGTACCCACTGGTCATTGTGAGACCATACCAGATTAAAACTCTTAACATCCATAAGTGACACACTCAAGGGGAAGACTCAGTGAGCACCAAAGCCCCACTGAAGCAAGTCCTGCCCCATAAGGGTGTCTCCTGCACAGCAGTTCTCCCAGTGTAGACATACCTGGTCCTCACAGCCAATTGGCCAGGAGGTCAATTCCTCCCAGTGATACCAAAAGCAATCAAGGCTTAACTACAACAAGACTGTGCACACAGCCCACAAAGGGTTGCATCAAGAGCATCCAACTCAGGGGATTAAGGAGGCTGAGCCACTGGGCCCTATAGGACACTTACCACACAAGGCCACTCTTTCAACTCAAGAAGACTTAGCAGCTACCCAATACATACAAACAAACACAGGGAAGTGGCCAAAATGATAAGAAAAAGAAACATGTCACAAATGAAAGAAATGGATGAAAGCAAAATACTGGATAAAGAGTTCAAAACCACAGTTATAAGATTACTCAAGAATCTTCTATAAACCTCTGAGGAACTTAGTGAGACCTTCAAGGATCTTAGTGAGAATGCCAAAAAATGGAAAAGGACCAGTCAGAAATTAAGCATACACTGACTGAAATAAAGAATAATATACAGAGATTCAACAGCAGACTAGAGGATCCCAAGAATCAAGTCAAAGATTTGAAATAC
>NW_005357451.1:1363301-1375587 GCF_000412655.1 Myotis brandtii | reverse complement strand
AGTGGGGGGGGGGCAAGGGCCTGGGGTGGGGGGAGAACTGGGGGGGGGGGAGCAATGGGGGGGGAAGAAGGACATCTGTAATAATCTGAACAAAAAAGATTTAAAAAAATACTCTATTATAGGCATTATCAAAAAACAGCTCCTTACCTATAACAAAACTGAAATCTGGGAGAACAGGGCAACACAACTCTTCCCAACTACTACTCACTCTGACTTTCAATCACTATCTTCCCTTATTTTCTGACTTATAGCAATTATACAGTACACCAGAGACAAGAGAATGGAATCGACAACTCAAGCCAGTTACACACATAGCAGAAATTGTTTGGTCTGGAGTTATTACTGAGGACACTTTTTTCTTTATTGATTAAGGTATTACATATGTGTCCTTATCCCCCCCATTGCCCCCACCCCCCCTTACCCCCACCCCCCCCACCTTCCCTCTGAGATTTGATGGTCTGATCGATGCTTCTCTGTCTCTGGATCTGTTCTTGTTCATCAGTTTATGTTGTTCATTACATTCCACAAATGAGTGAAATCATGTGATATTTATCTTTCTCTGACTGGCTTATTTCGCTTAGCATAATGCTCTCCTGGAACTGGAGGATATCTTTTATTTTATCAACTAGAGGCCTGTTGCATGAAGAGATTCATGCAATAGGCCTTCCTTCCCCTGGTTGCCGGCACCAGTTTTCCTCCTGCACCCAGGACCCAGGCCTTCGCTCCAGCCGCAGCAGAGAAGCCAAGCCTCTTCAGTCTTCAGTCGTCTTCAGTTGTCTTCAGACTTCAGTCTTCGCTGGGTGCCTGCATATGCAAATTAACCTCCATCTTTGTTGGATTAATTTGCATACTCATCCTTATTGGCTGGTGGGCATAGCAGAGTGATGCCAATTTGCATGTTTCTCTTTTATTAGTGTAGATTGTACAGATAAAAATACCTAAAATATACCAGGCCACATTAAATTTATAAGTTCTCTTTCTCTTGGGTTAAACAGGCTATCTAACCAGGAAAGTAACCTCTTTAACTACTAGCACAGCATTTGCTTATTAGCAGTCACTGGATGACAGGTCAGTGGTTGTCTGCAAACCATAGTACAAGTATATGACAATAAATCATACCTAAGAGCCCATTATTATTTAGTTTATCCCATCTTCTTGATATATCTTTCCTCTGACTGTATTACCACCCTTTTGACATTCTATGTCCTAGAGTTTCCTTCTTTCTCATAGTGTAATTTCATTCTGGGACCTTCTTAGTTTCAAATTATAAGACTTTTCTAAAACTATTTTTCATAAAAACCATCTAAGTCAGATAGCAAGTTACCTTATTCATTACAATTGAATAAGAATTACATGCCAATTCAGTAATGGAGTGCTCTGAGCCAATTAACATTTGAATGGAATGTGGGTGTTTTTGTTTTGTTTGTTTGTTTTGCTTTTGTTGCTGCTTATTATTATGAAATTTTCATTTTTTACTGTAAAAAAAAGAATTACATGTCAACGAAAATATCTTGCAGGTTCTCCTTTATGTGGCAAGATTTGATAGTTGGAACCAAAACTAAACCTTTTTAAAATACTCTTATAGTTGTTTATGCCTTGCCAAAAATTGAGGAGAAATTTTCCTCTGATGGCATCAATAATAATTTCCAGGTAGTTGACACCTCTGACCATATTTTCACAATATCCAGTCAAACTTATTCCTCTGCTCATGAAATGTGTGTGTTATGTGCCGTTTAACTGGCTCCAACTCCTGGCTACCCTATGAATGAGTGATGTTCAGTGTCCTGTCCTCAGTAGCCCTGCTCACCTCCTGTAGACTCATGTCTATGGCTTCTTTTTTTAAAAAAAATCCTCACCTGAGAATATGTCTTTATTGATTTTAGAGAGGAAGAGGGACGGAGAGATAGAGAGAGAGAGAGAAAGAATTATAAATGTGAGAGAGAAAAATCAATAGGTTGCCTCCCGTATGTGCTCCAACGAGGGACTGAACCACAACCGAGGTATGTGCCCTGACTGGGAATCAAACCTGCAACCTATTAGTGTATGGGAGGATGCTCCAATCAACTGAGCCACCCAGCCAGAACTATGGCTTCTTTTATGGAGTCAATCCATCTAATATTTGATCCTACTCTTTTTTCTGCTGCTTAAAGATTTTCCCAACACTATCACCTTTTCCAAAAAACCCTGCCTTCTCATTATGGGCCTGAAGTAGGACAGCTTCAGTTTTGTCATTTTGCCCTCAGTGATATTTCAGGCTTAATTTGCTCTAGGACCCACTTGTTTGTTTTTTTCTGGTGGTATAGGGTATTCATAGAGCTCTCCTCCAACACCATATATCAAATGAATCATTTATTTTTCCTATCAGTCTTATTCACTGTCCAGATTTCACATCCATACATAGTAATTGGTAATATGAGGGTATGGACAATTTTAGCTTCAGTCTCTAATGACACATCTTTGCTCTGGGTGATCTTTCCTAATTCTCCATCAATGCCCTTCTGAGTCTCAGCCCTCTCATGATTTGTTTAATGCCTTTCATGAAATTTTACTGTAATTCTATATTACCACAATACTTCATTAACTACTGTTAATAAGCTATTTCAAGATCCCTAAGTAAATATAGTTATATGGCAATGAAAATGATATTGTAGGAAACACTGTCCACTGACCAGAGGATTCAAAGTAAGTACATTGCCATTTCTTTTCCACCATTTTCAGATTGGCTTTGATAATACACATACTCCTTCTGGGACTTGGTTCTTTCATTCACAAAATGAGGTAGTACCAACTTGAAAAAGGAGTCATGAAAATATATGTATGAAAAAGAAAGTCCACCTATGCCCCACAATTTAGATCACTACTATTATTAGGAAAATGTTAAATGACTTACATATTCTATACCCCTGCCTGACATCTGGACCTCTGTATCTGTGGATTCTCATTATTTCTTTCACCAATATGCTTCTTTTGCATTATTGTATGAAATGTGGTCTCTCATTGCCCTTGAAGTCACAGTAAATTGCATAATTAAATCCTTGCAGTAGAGATGTAAGACTTTTCCACTTTATAGCTCCCTATAAACATCCTACTTAATATTCAACAGCCTGCCTGAATTATTTTTAAAAGATTGTTACTACCTGTCTTCAAAACACCATTTTATCATTTAAAGGCAGTAGACAAGAGAAACAGAACAATGGTAGGTTAAATTATTCTATTTTCCCCTGAAATATATCCTTTATTATTGGAATGTTTATTAAGTTCAATGAATAAGTGAAGTGAAAAAATAAATATATATTCATTATACACATTACAATATCTAGCCCATTTATAATCAGGGCTTGATGGAAGTATATTTGAATAAAACTAGCATTTTTGAAACCAGCCAGTATTGCTTAGTGATTGAGCATCAACCCATGAAGGAGAAGTCATGGTTCAATTCCAATCAGGGCACATGACCAGATTGTGGGCTTGATCCCCTGTGGGGGGCATGCAGAAGGCAGCCAATCAATGATTCTCTCTCATCATTGATGTTACTGTCTCTCTCTCCTTCTCCTTTCTTCTCTGAAATAAAAAAAACATATTTTTTAAAATTAGCATTTTCCAATAATATTAGCCCTCATAAATGCACTAGAATATACCAATGATCAAGATAAGTTCTTCATGGAATTAATTGACATTTTCAGAACTTTTCAGCCCAAAGCTACAGACTATATATTCTTATCAAGGGCACATGGGACATTTCCAAAGATAGGCCACATGTTAGGACACACACTAAGTCTCTACAAGTCCAAGAAGATTGAAATTATATCAAGCATCTTCACAGATCAAAATGGCATGAGATTAGAAATCAACTACAATAAAAACAATCAAAAGCATTCAAACACATGGAAGATAAATAGCATGCTATTAACAATGAATGGGTTACCAAAGAGATCAAAGAAGAAATAAAAAACATTCTGGAAACAAATGAGAATGAACACACAACAACCCAAAATCTATGGAAAACACTGAGAGGGAAGTTCATAGCACTTCAGGCCTACCTCAAAAATCAAGAAAAACTTTTCATAAGTTATCTAACTCTACAACTTAAGGAATTAGAAATAGAAAAACAAGAAGAACCCAGAGTAAGTAGAAGGAAGAAAATAATAAAGATTGGAGCAGATATAAATGATATAGACTAATAATAATAATAATAATAAAGATTAATAAAACCAAGAGCTGGTTCTTTGAAAAGATAAACAAGATTGATGAACCTCTACCCAGACTCATCAAGAAACAAAAAGAGCCCAACTGGCATGGCTCAGTGGTTAAGCATTGACCTATGAACCAGAAGGTCGTGGTTCAATTCCCATGCCTAGGTTTCAGGCTCCACCTCAGTGTGGGGCATGCAGGAGGCAGCTGATCAATGATTCTCTCTTACCATTGTTGTTTCTCTCCCTCTCTCCCTCTCTCTTCCTCCCTTAATTCAATAAAAATATTTTGAAAAGAAAAGAAGAGAGAGGACCCAAATAAATAAAATCAGAAATGAAAGAGGTGAAGTAATAACTGACACCACAGAAATACAAAGGATTGTAAAAAAAAAAAAAT
Organism: Myotis brandtii; assembly: GCF_000412655.1. Lineage (NCBI taxonomy): Eukaryota > Metazoa > Chordata > Mammalia > Chiroptera > Vespertilionidae > Myotis > Myotis brandtii. The sequence continues at coordinate 1,371,000 of NW_005357451.1, read as the reverse complement.
ACTATGAACAACTATATTCCAACAAACTGCACAACCTGTATAAAATGGACATATGCCTGGAAAAATACATCCTTGCAAAACTCAGGAAAAAAAATGAAAACCTAAATAGACTGATAACTACTGAGGAAATTAAAGCAGTAATAAAAAATAAAATAAAAACTTCCACCAAACAAAAGCTCTGATCCAAATGGCTTCACAGGGGAGTTTTACCAAACATTAAAGAAGAACTAACAGCTATCCTCCTCAGACTATTCCAAAAAATTCAAGAGGAAAGAACACTTCCAAGTTTCTTCTTTGAGGCCAGAATTATCCTAATTTCAAAACCAGATAAAATCACTACAAATAACGAGAATTACAGGCCAATACCACTAATGAATATAGATGCTAAGATCCTCAACAAAATATTAGCAAATCAGATCCATCAATACATTGAAAAGATCAGACACCATGACCAAGTGGGATTTATTCCAGGGATGCAAGGCTGGTACAATATTCACAAATCAATAAATGTGATACATCACATAAACAGATTGCAAGACAAAAATCACATGATCATAGCAATTGATGCAGAAAAAGCATTTGACAAAATCCAACACCCTTTTTGATTAAAAAAAAAAACACCTCTTAGCAAAGTGGCAATAGAGGGATCATACCTAAACATAATGAAAACCATATAAGAAAAACCTACAACCAACATAATACTCAATGGGAAAAAATTAAAACCATTTCCCCTAAGAACAGGAACAAAACAAGGATGCCTACTTTTACCACTCTGGTACAACATAATGCTGGAAGTCCTAGCCATAGTGATCAAACAACAAGAAGAAATAAAAAGGCTTCCAAATTGAAAAAGAAGTAAGACTGTTATTATTCGCAGATGACATGATATTGTACATAGAAAACCCTAAAGACTCCATCAAACAACTACTAGATTTAATTAATAAATTCAGCAACATAGCAGAATACAAAATTGACACCCAGAAATCCATGGCATTTTTATATACCAATAATGAACTCTCAGAAAGAGAAACAAAAAATAAAATAAAATAAAAAAATCCCATTTACCATTGCAACAAAAAAATTAAGATGCTTAGGAATAAACTTATCCAAGGAGATAAAAGATCTGTACTTGGAAAACTATAGGATGTTGAAAAAATGATAGAGGAAGATATAAACCAGTGGAAGAACATACTGTGTTCGTGGATTGGTAGAATCAACATCATTAAAATGTCCATACTACCCAAAGCAATCTATAGATTCAATGCAATCCCTATTCAAATACCAACGGTATATTTCACAGATCCATAACTGACACTACAAAAATTTATATGAAACTAAAAAAGATACCAAATATCCACAAAAATCTTGAGAAAGAAGAACAAAGTTGGAGGAATCACAATACCTGATATCAAGTTATACTAAAAAACCACTGTACTCAAAACAGCCTGGTACTGACACTTTTGATCTGCATCTCTCGGATGATTAGTGACTTTGAGCATGTTTTCATATCTCTTGGCCTTCCTTATGTTCTCTTTCGAAAAGTATTTAGGTCTGTTGCCCATTTCTCTTCAATGAATTGTGTTGGGAAAATTGGACAGATACATGCAAAAAAATGAAAGTAGACCACCAACTTACACCATAAACAAAAATAAACTAAAAATGGATAAAAGACTTAAATGTAAGAGGTGAAACCATAAAAATCTAAGAAGAAACCATAGGCAGCAAAATCTCAGACATGTCTTGTAGTAATATGTTTACTGACACATCTTTGAGGCAGATGTATTATTTTTCTAAAAAGAAAATAAACAAATGGGACTACATCAAAATAAAAGGCTTCTGCACAGCAAAAGAAACCATCAACAAAGTGAAAAGAGAGCCCACTGCATGGGAGAACATATTTGCCAATGACATATCTGATAAGGGGGTAATTTCCAAAATATGCAAGAAACTCATACATCTTAACAAAAGGAAGACAAATAATCCAATTAAATGATGGGTAGAAGACCTAAAAGACACTTCTCCATAGTGGACATACAGAGGCCAAGAGATATATGAAAAAATGCTCAAAGTCACTAATCATCCAATAGATGATAATCAAAATTACAATGAAGTATCACGTCGCACCTGTCAAAATGGCTATCATCAACAAATCAACAAAGGACAGTGTTGGTGAGGATGTGGAGTAAAAGGAAACCTAGTACACTGCTGGTGGAGATGCAGACTGGTGCAGCCACTGTGGAAGTTTCCTCAATAAACTAAAAATGGATCTTCCATTTGACGCAGTGATCCCACTTCTAGGAATATATCCCAAGAAACCAGAAACACCAATCAGAAAGGATATATGCACCCCTATGTTCATAGCAGCACAATTTACAATAGCTAAGATTTGGAAACAGCCTAAGTGCCCATCAGCAGATGAGTGAATTAAAAAACTTTGGCACGTCTACACAATGGAATACTATGCAGCTATAAAAACAAAATAACTCTTACCATTTGCAACAGCATTGATGGATGTGGAAATAAGCCAGTCAGAAAAAAATAAGTATCACATGATATCACTCATATGTGGAATCTAATGAACAAAATAAACTGATGAACAAAAAAGACCCAGAGACAAAGAAACACAGAACAGACTGTCAAACCTCAGAGGGAAGGTGGGGGGGGGTGGGAAGAGATCAACCAAAGAACTTGTATGCATATATGCATAACCCATGGACACAGACAATAAGGTGGTAAAGACCTAGGGTGGAGAATGTGGTTGAGCTAGGAAAAGTCGTTGGGGGAAAAAGGGGACATATGTAATACTTTCAACAATAAAGATTAAAACAAAAATAAAAAGATGTGTTCTTTATTTTAAGCAACAAAAAATATCATTTCAATTTTGTGTTTTTATTTCAAATATCCTTTTCTCAAGCTTGATGCAGGTAGTGCCTTCATTATAAATGCTTAATTAATGTATTATTTTAGTTAGTACAGTATTGTGTAGTCAAAAGAGCATGGACTGGTGTCAGAAAATTCCTGGCTCTACATTGAATAGCTCTTTATCTAATTTCCCTTAGGTTCAGTTTTCTCAACTGTAAAAGGAGACTAGCAATAGCAAACTCATAAGGTGTGAGGATTAAGTTGATTAATGAATGGAAAATTCCGAACACAGTGTCTAGCTCACAGATGATGGTCAATAATTGGATATTATTATAACTTCAAACCTTCTAAAAAAGTTAACAGGCTTCCTTTTTCCTAGAAACTTTAATTGATGAATATTCTTTTAATTACATTGTAGCAGCTATGTCTATGTTTATGTATAGATACATGCATGGTATTGGATGCCATTTAATAAATCAGGTTTTTAAACTAGATATTATTATGAGAAGTTAGAAAGTTACTCAAAATGTATTAAGTAGCCACTATACTGGTATATAGAATATATATGAAAGAAGGCTATATAATGCTATGTATCTGACAAATGTCACTCTGGATAGTTTATTAGAGCTATGAAAATGAGCAAACTTCAAAAGCCCGTACAAAAAAAAAGACAAAAATTAATCAGTACTACCTAACTGGTATCAACTAAGGGCAAGATTCTTCAGAACTGAACATGCCAGAAGGTTAAGCATGCTTTGGAGAAGGAATCAGGCCCTTTAGCAAACCAAAAGACGTGTTCTTCCCCTGCCACAGCCTCTTAAACTAATTACCTAGAAATTATAGCCTGGGGTTAGACCCTGTCCCATCTCATTAAGATTCCCTACCACTACACAGAATAAAGGATTGCAGAAAAGAAAAAGTCACATTAATGAGAGAAGCACTGAGAAAAAATATTTTTATTGAATTTATTGGGGTGACATTGGTTAACAAAACCATGCATGTTTCAAGTGTACAACTTAATAAAACATCATCTGCACACTGCAATGTGTGCCCATCACCCAATGTAAAGTCTCTCTCCATTCCCATTTATCCCCCCTTTGCCCACTTCCACCTACCTCCACTGCCCCTTTCCCTCTGGCTAGCACTATACCTAGTACTGTTGCCTGTGGTCTACGTATGACAAACATATATGTTTTTTGGGGGGGAGGGGTTGTTTTTGGTTTTTTGCTTTATCCCTTCACTTTTTTTTTATCCAGTTCCTCAATACCCCTCCCCTCTGACAGCTACCAGTCTGTTCTTTGTGTCTATGCTTTTGTTTCTATTTTGTTTGTTAGTTTATTTTGTTCATTAGACTGTGCTTCCCTATATTCTTAGGAAGCTGAGAAGTTTGCCTCTTATAAGTGGGGTTCATTAGAGTCATATATTCTTTCCCACCAAATTACTTACTAACATTTCTCATATAAAAAGTTGCCATACATGAAAAACATGCCAATCAGGTTTTTCAAAAGATCACTCACCATTCCCAGTTATTGAATGGGAGAAATAAAACAGTAGCACATTTGGGGGGGGGTGCAATACTTCCTATGCTTCTGAGTTCTTCTGAAGTATATTATAATCCCAGCTGTGCAGTTTGGAATTTTAAGGAAGTGTTCCCATAATTCTGGCTATAATGCAATAGCAGATGATTAATTTCTCTGAGGTTTTTTTTTCCCCAATTCTCAGAGCAGATAAGCTGCCTATGTAAAGGGTACCTAATCTCCCATTTGGTGGATAATCAGCTTGCTTTATGTATCCCTTATTCTAGCCCTTCAATGAAAAAAAATAGTGGAGTTACATGTTCAAATTATTTTCTAACTTTCTTGATAATACCTAAAAATCACTTAATTGCTCCATACTATGTTTTAAAATCTGTTTCTAATAAGCCTACAATTCTATTAGAGGTGCTTTAAGAATCCAGGAGGTGCCCTAGTCCGTGGTCGGCAAACTGCAGCTCGTGAGCCACATGTGGCTCTTTGGCCCCTTGAGTGTGGCTCTTCCTAAGCCTTAGGAGTACCCTAATTAAGTTAATAACAAAGTACCTACCCATACTGTTTAAGTTTAAAAAATTTGGCTCTCAAAAGAAATTTCAATCGTTGTACTGTTGATATTTGGCTCTGTTGGCTAATGAGTTTGCCGACCACTGCCCTAGCTGGTTTGACTCAGTGGATAGAGAGTCGACCTGCAGCCTGAAGGGTTCGATTCTGGTCAAGGGCACATGCTGGGGTTGCCGGCTCAATCCCCAGTAGGTGGCGTGCAGGAGATAGCCAATCAATGATTCTCTCTCATCACTGATATTTCTATCTCTCTCTCCCTCTCTCTTCCTCTCTGAAATCAATAAAAATATATTTTAAAAAAAATGTCCCATACATGTTTAAAAAAAACAAAGAGTCCAGGAGGTATGGGTAGCACTTCATGTTGTGACTGAGTGAGTGAAGATGTGGGAATTCTCTCAATCAACTAAAGCAGATCTCTTGTTAATGTATGTAAAAAATGAAATGATTAATTATAAAATATTTATTTTATTAAAACAAAATAAAAATTAGTTTAAATATTATCAGTTTAGTGTCATGTACAAATGAAGTATTGTGGAAAACTTACTAAAATCCACAGATTATAAAATCTATTACTACTGTTCCCAAATATTCCAACCATTCTTCTCCAGCTCCTTTAAAACCAAAGAAATATCTGTTCAATGTATTTAGACTTACTGGGAAACCACAGTAATGACTTTGAGGATTAATCCAATCTCAAAAAAAAATGTATTAACAAGGGAATATACAGTTTATTGTTTTTTTATCATATGATATGGTAAAGAACCACATTTGGGAGGGGGGTGTAATAATCCTGTTGATTTCTAAAGAGGAATGAGAAATAAAGCTTCATGGGATGACAATGGAATAAGTTCTAAAGGATTCACCCTTCACTTCCACAAGCTTACTTGGCCCTTCAGAATTTGACGCAATCCTGGAGGCAGTGGTCTATTCACTGTAAAAACCTATGAATGGATGTCCTCCACAGGAATGAATGTCAAATCTCCAGAACAAAATTTTAAAAAGTCAACCTTGGAAAGTCTAATAAGTTAGACTCATTGGCTTCAATTGTCCAAATAAATAGCTTAAACATTTTCCCAATGAAACTAAACTACAGGCAAAGACGTTAAATAAATGCCTATATCTATTTGGCATCAATACAGTAAGGACCTGTCACACTCCAACAGACAATAGCAACTGTTGGTGACCAGTGGATCTTCTCAGTGAACTGAACCAGCACATGCAGCAGAATAAGCTCAATGAGAAATCATAACATAATGAAAACACTAATCTCAAGAATTTGAGAAAATTAATCTGGCATAATCCACAAATTTTTATGTTCTATTGGGATTATGTTCTAAAGATTTTATTCTCAAGTGCATTAGGAAATGTTTTATACTACTAGTATACAAGGAAAATATCACTGTAATAGTTAAAGAAGAATTCAAATTAATAAAAAACTAAGGACATAATCATTATAATTTCTGACTCCCAAAAATGTATCTATAAGAAAGAATGTTAGGTGACTCTAAAATATCCACAGCAGACCTATTTTATTTCTATGACCTTATTTATTACATGTTTTGTTTTATATTATTATAACAACTATAATAATGCATAAAGTTTGACATAAGTATTATTGATAAAGAAGCTATGTCTATATTGTATAGAATAATTATGGTGACAACTAATTAGGAGTATTGTGCTAGAAACTCTTCACAATCAATGTCTGGAAAGAGAAACACAAAACCAAAGTAAGATCTTGCAAATACATATCTGGAATGTTGCTTAAAATTTAAACTGGAGAGGAGAAACCAAGATGGCGGCATAGGTAATCACCTATACTTGCTGCCTCTCACAACCACATCAAAATTATAACTAAACTGCAGAACAACTACCACCCAGAACCGCGAGAAAGCTGGCTGAGTGGAAATTCTACAACTAGAAAGGTGAAGAAAGCACATTGAGACAGGTAAGAGTTGTGGAGGCGCGGAAAGTGCTGGCACCTGGATGTGCTGTTCTTTAAACCGGGAGGGAGATACAAGCTCTCACTTGCTCTGAATTCCAGTTACCAGCAAGACTCTGGGGGACTCAGACACATACAGGAAGAAACTGGACTGTCTTGGCATTGGGACAGGAACGTGAGGGCGGCTTACCCTTAGAGGTGCTCACAGCATTCATTGTTCCTGCACCAGGGCGGAGGACGAGGAGAACCAGGGACTTCTCTGGTGTAGGGAAGCCATTGCTGTTTGCTCTGCCCTGGTGACTCCCAGAGACCCCGCCCCACCCAATTTACAACCCCACCCAAGCTGTGTGCATCAGCTTTTGCATGTGAATGGCCTGTCCTTTCACCTAAAACAAACTGCAGCTGGGTCAGAGAGCCACAGAGATTCCAAAAGAAGATCCACTACCTGGAAGCAGCAGAGGCCTTGCTTCAAAGCTGGGCCTTGTCTGGGCACTTCCAAACCCCATACAAAGAGAAGGAATCTGCAGATGTCTCTGTAGCTCCTGCTGGGTGGCCCCAGACAGTGGCTGACCTTGCACCTCCTTGGAGATCCAAGAGCCAGTGTACCCAGTGGTCAGAGTGAGACAATACCAGATTACAACTCTTCACATCCATAAGAGACACACTCAAGGGGAAGACTCAGTGAGCACCAAAGCCCCACTGAAGCAAGTCCTGCCCCGTAAGGGTGTCTCCTGCGCAACAGATCTTCCAATGTAGAAAGAGCTGGTCATCACAGCCAATTGGCCTGGAGGTCAATTCCTCC
>NW_005357451.1:1326168-1362009 GCF_000412655.1 Myotis brandtii | reverse complement strand
GAATCAGGGGCATAGAAAGGGAGTGGACTGACAATTCTCGGGGTTATGGGGGTGTGGGGGTACAGGAAGAGATTGGATAAAAATCTTACACCTATGGACGAGGACAATGGGGGTGGGGTAAGGGCATGGGGTGGGGTGGAAACCGGGTAAAGGGGAGCTATGGGGAGGGGTGGAAAGAGGAACAACTGTAATAATCTGAACAATAAAGATTTATTTAAAAAAATTTAAACCGGAGTTTCCCAGTAGAGGACTAGATTTTTTCTGGGTTATCATGTCCTGACTTTAATTTTTTTAGAGAAGAGGGGACTGCTTTTGTTAAAAAGATAGTCTGGAAAACCTAGTGTATATTCATGATCAAGGTACAGCCCTACTCCTTTGCTGTGGATCATCTTCCATGGATTAAGAGGAAGCCAATTCCTTCATTTGGGTGAGATAACAAAAACCCCAGGTCCCTTTAGTGTTCAAAAAGTATTGCCAGAGGTTAAGGGGGGTTGGAGGGAGGTAGAAGAAAGTCAGAGTTGTATAAATGGTGATGGATGGAGACTTGACTTGGGATGGTAAACACACAATACAATATGTAGATGATGTATTATAGAATTATATACCTGAAACCTGTATAATCTGATTAACCAATGTCAGTTCAATAAATTCAATTTAAAAATTATAAATTTTCATTTATGAAACTAGTCACAGAGATGTAAAGTACAACATAAGTAATATAATCAATAATATTATAACAATTATGTATGATGCCAGATGTTTACTAGACTTATCATGGTGATCACTCATGAGGTATATAAATCTCAAATCAATGTTGTTGAAAAAAAAAGAATACAGGAAACTTAACAATTGTCTTACTAAGAACTTGAAGTTAATCTAAAGAAATAAGGTACCTAGAAATAAATTTAACCAAGGAGATAAAAAAAAAAAAACACGTGCTTGGAAAATTATAAGATACTGAAGAAAGAAAGTGAGAAAGATACAAATAAGTGGGAGCATATATCATGTTGATGGATAGGAAAAAATAGCATAATTAAAATGTCCATACCACCCAAAGCAATGTACAGATTCAGCGCAATTCCTACTAAAATACCAATGGCATACCTCACAGATCAAGAACAAATATTCCAAAAATTTATATGGAACCAAAAAGGACCCCAAAGAGCTTCGGCAATCTTGAGAAAGAAAAACAAAGTTAGAAGTATTACACTACTTGATACCAAACAAGGCCATAGTAATCAAAATAGCATGGTATTGGCACAATAACAGGCATATTGATCAATGGAATGGAAAAGAGAGCACAGAAATAAACCCATGTCTTTATAGTCAATTAATATTTGACAAAGGAAACAAGACCATACAATGGAGTAAAGACAGTCTCTTCAATAAATGGTGCTGGGAAAACTGAACAGACACATGTAAAACATGAAACTAAACCACCAACTCACACCATACAAAAGAATAAACTCAAAATATATTAAAAATTTAAATATAAGTTGTGAAACTATGTAAATCCTAGATGAAAACATAGGCAGTGAAATTTCAGACATTTCTCATAGCAATATTTTTGCCGATATATCTCCTTGGGCAAGGGAAACAAAGGAAAAAAAAAAACAAATGGGACTACATCAAACTAAAAAAGCTTTTGCATAGCAAAAGAAACTATTAACAAAATGAAAAGGGAACCCACTAAATGTGAGAACATGTTTGCCAATGATACAGCTGATAAATGGTTAATTTACAAAATATATAAAGAACTTATACTACTCAACATCAAGAAGATAAACAACCCAATTAAAAATATGGGCAAAGGACCTGAACAGACACTTCTCCAAAGAGGACATACAGAAGGCCAATAGACATGTGAAAAGATATTCCACATAATCCTTAATAATAACAGAGAAAAGCAAATTAAAACCACAATGTGATATCACCTCACACCTGTCAGAATTACTATCAATAAATTAACAAAGAACAAGTGCTGGTGAAGATATGGAGAGGAATGAAAATGAATGAACCCTGTGCACTGTTGGTGGGAATGCAGATTGTTGTAATCACTGTGGAAAACTGTATGGCGTTTCCTCAAAAAATGAAAATGGTACTGTCTTAGGACCCAGGGATTTCACTTCTGGGAATATATCTGAAGAAATCTAAAACACTAATTCAAAAAGAATACATGCACCCCTCTGTTCATTGCAGCTTTATTTACAATGGTCATGATTTGGAAATAGCCCAAATGCTCATCAGTAGATAAGTGGATAAAAAAGCTGTGGTACATTTACACAATGGAACACAACCCAGCCATTAAAAAAAGGAAATCTTACCTTTTTCAATAACTCGGATGGACCTGGAGATTATTATGCTAAGTGAAATAAGACAGTCAGAGAAAGACAAATACCAAGTGATTTCACTTGTATGTGGAATCTAATAAACAAAATAAATTGAAAAAAAACAAAACAGAAACAGAGGTATGGATAAATGGAACAGACTGACAGCTGTTTGAAGGGAAAGGGGTTTGGGAGCTGGATGAAAGAAGGTGATAGGATTAAGCAAAAAAAAAAACAACAAAAAAAAACCAACAGTGTGTTCATAGCCAGAGGTAAAGGGGGGTTGGGCATGTGGAAGAGGTCAAAGAGGGGGGAATAGAGATGGAAAGAGACCTTGTTTGGGGCAAAGGGTACACAGTGCAGTGTGCAGATGATGTTTTGTTGAGTTTTACACTTGAAACCAGGACTAGATTTTTTCTGGGTTATCATGTCCTGACTTTAATTTTTTTAGAGAAGAGGGGACTGCTTTTGTTAAAAAGATAGTCTGGAAAACCTAGTGTATATTCATGATCAAGGTACAGCCCTACTCCTTTGCTGTGGATCATCTTCCATGGATTAAGAGGAAGCCAATTCCTTCATTTGGGTGAGATAACAAAAACCCCAGGTCCCTTTAGTGTTCAAAAAGTATTGCCAGAGGTTAAGGGGGGTTGGAGGGAGGTAGAAGAAAGTCAGAGTTGTATAAATGGTGATGGATGGAGACTTGACTTGGGATGGTAAACACACAATACAATATGTAGATGATGTATTATAGAATTATATACCTGAAACCTGTATAATCTGATTAACCAATGTCAGTTCAATAAATTCAATTTAAAAATTATAAATTTTCATTTATGAAACTAGTCACAGAGATGTAAAGTACAACATAAGTAATATAATCAATAATATTATAACAATTATGTATGATGCCAGATGTTTACTAGACTTATCATGGTGATCACTCATGAGGTATATAAATCTCAAATCAATGTTGTTGAAAAAAAAAGAATACAGGAAACTTAACAATTGTCTTACTAAGAACTTGAAGTTAATCTAAAGAAATAAGGTACCTAGAAATAAATTTAACCAAGGAGATAAAAAAAAAAAAACACGTGCTTGGAAAATTATAAGATACTGAAGAAAGAAAGTGAGAAAGATACAAATAAGTGGGAGCATATATCATGTTGATGGATAGGAAAAAATAGCATAATTAAAATGTCCATACCACCCAAAGCAATGTACAGATTCAGCGCAATTCCTACTAAAATACCAATGGCATACCTCACAGATCAAGAACAAATATTCCAAAAATTTATATGGAACCAAAAAGGACCCCAAAGAGCTTCGGCAATCTTGAGAAAGAAAAACAAAGTTAGAAGTATTACACTACTTGATACCAAACAAGGCCATAGTAATCAAAATAGCATGGTATTGGCACAATAACAGGCATATTGATCAATGGAATGGAAAAGAGAGCACAGAAATAAACCCATGTCTTTATAGTCAATTAATATTTGACAAAGGAAACAAGACCATACAATGGAGTAAAGACAGTCTCTTCAATAAATGGTGCTGGGAAAACTGAACAGACACATGTAAAACATGAAACTAAACCACCAACTCACACCATACAAAAGAATAAACTCAAAATATATTAAAAATTTAAATATAAGTTGTGAAACTATGTAAATCCTAGATGAAAACATAGGCAGTGAAATTTCAGACATTTCTCATAGCAATATTTTTGCCGATATATCTCCTTGGGCAAGGGAAACAAAGGAAAAAAAAAAACAAATGGGACTACATCAAACTAAAAAAGCTTTTGCATAGCAAAAGAAACTATTAACAAAATGAAAAGGGAACCCACTAAATGTGAGAACATGTTTGCCAATGATACAGCTGATAAATGGTTAATTTACAAAATATATAAAGAACTTATACTACTCAACATCAAGAAGATAAACAACCCAATTAAAAATATGGGCAAAGGACCTGAACAGACACTTCTCCAAAGAGGACATACAGAAGGCCAATAGACATGTGAAAAGATATTCCACATAATCCTTAATAATAACAGAGAAAAGCAAATTAAAACCACAATGTGATATCACCTCACACCTGTCAGAATTACTATCAATAAATTAACAAAGAACAAGTGCTGGTGAAGATATGGAGAGGAATGAAAATGAATGAACCCTGTGCACTGTTGGTGGGAATGCAGATTGTTGTAATCACTGTGGAAAACTGTATGGCGTTTCCTCAAAAAATGAAAATGGTACTGTCTTAGGACCCAGGGATTTCACTTCTGGGAATATATCTGAAGAAATCTAAAACACTAATTCAAAAAGAATACATGCACCCCTCTGTTCATTGCAGCTTTATTTACAATGGTCATGATTTGGAAATAGCCCAAATGCTCATCAGTAGATAAGTGGATAAAAAAGCTGTGGTACATTTACACAATGGAACACAACCCAGCCATTAAAAAAAGGAAATCTTACCTTTTTCAATAACTCGGATGGACCTGGAGATTATTATGCTAAGTGAAATAAGACAGTCAGAGAAAGACAAATACCAAGTGATTTCACTTGTATGTGGAATCTAATAAACAAAATAAATTGAAAAAAAACAAAACAGAAACAGAGGTATGGATAAATGGAACAGACTGACAGCTGTTTGAAGGGAAAGGGGTTTGGGAGCTGGATGAAAGAAGGTGATAGGATTAAGCAAAAAAAAAAACAACAAAAAAAAACCAACAGTGTGTTCATAGCCAGAGGTAAAGGGGGGTTGGGCATGTGGAAGAGGTCAAAGAGGGGGGAATAGAGATGGAAAGAGACCTTGTTTGGGGCAAAGGGTACACAGTGCAGTGTGCAGATGATGTTTTGTTGAGTTTTACACTTGAAACCTGTATGGTTTTATGAACCAATGTCACCTCAATAAATTTAATAAAAAAAAATGTTTAATGTAACTCAAAAAAATAAAAGAAAAATATATCCTCAGAGATAAGAAATTATATTTCTTGCCAAAATATGACACATGTTAGGTCTATAGATAGTATATATGAGCCATCCTATCTCTTTTTGTAGCAAATACATAGATGCATCTAGTAAACATTATTGTACCTTCAGTGGTTTCATTGTCAGTTCCCATTTTCTGCTTCCTGCATTTGTCTCTCTCCTGATTCAAAACCATCCCTTTAACACATCATTCCTAATTAGATGATTAGTGCTTGGAAGGGCAGGAGATAAGTCATTTGCATAATATAATCATAAAACGAAGTTAAAGATACAGATTTTGTTGTTCGTTTGCACAATTATCTTCTTCAGCCTGGGGGGCTGAGATATTAATGTGATTAAACAGTATTTCTGCAAACAGGCAACTGTGTGTCCTCTATTAAAGCAAGGCTGGAGGCAAATGAAAAATTAATTTTAGAAGACAATCAATTTTATTCTACATGACTGTAATAAATAACAGCCCATCTGCAGACAACTCATTAAGCCTTGGGAGGGCACATGTGTCACAAACTCTAACTGACACACAATGCTGAATTTTCCACCAAAATAGAACTAGTAATAAATGGCCTACCAGCTGCCTTATCAACCTAGAAAATCAATGTATAGGAATTTCCTAGAAAAGTGCATATAGTGTCGCTTATAATCAACCAGTTAATTTAAAACTGGTTATAAAAAATTTTAAAAACCGGTTTATTTTGTTTTTAGAGTTGTTCTCTTACGTTCCGAATGTATGCATACATGTGTGTTCACACATATTAGTGTGATACCACTTTTAGGAGTGATAAGAGCTAACATTTACTGAGTTCCTATTATGTGCTAAGCTCATTATGTACATGATCTCAATCTTCTTTAACAATCCCATGAGTTATGTAACTAATATTATTCCCATTTTTAGATGAAAAAAGATGAGGCTTAAATGGTCTAGAAAGCTTTGGACTCAGGACAAATGTAGCTTTCTGAGACAGAATAGTAATTCTCTAGGATTCTGTTGTTCAAGAAGAGCTGTCAATCAAAACAGAACAATACACTAATTGTGTATTGAAATAAATTTCCTTAAAATATGAACATTTGCAAAGTAAATACATTGAATTGTAATAATTCATGCTTACACTGTCAAACCAACAAACTGAAAACATTTTGAGTCCTTGCCTTCATAAACTATAGTTTATGAGTGATAAAACAATACATCAGAATGTTCTTGAAGTTAATTCAGAAGCTGGTTTGGGTGTGATAATTTAAAACTTAACCTTTATAAAAAAGAAAATGGAAGAGGGCAGGAGAAGAAGAAAGAGGAGAAGGAAAAGAAAAAAAAGGAGGAGGCGGAGGAACAAGAGGAAAAAAAAGAAGAGGAAGATGAAAGAGAAATGTTATCTGTAGATAAATGTTCAGAGAATCAAGAGGTCACTGCAGGTGATGAGGTAAGTACTCACTGAGGATGTAAAAATTTAGCTATATCTTTAGAAATGAAATTTGTTTTCAACAAGATTTTAGTATAGGAAATTCTTCCAAGGAAGAATTCTCATCATTTTCTGATAACAGTTTCCTATGCAGTTTACATTACATCAGTACACTTCCATTCAGTTTAACAAACCTGCTGATGATTCCTGCTTGAATAAAAACTTCATTTGAAGTTCTAATCTCATCAAATAAATACTGTGTAATAGATACTAGGGTTATAGTGCCTGAAATAGTCTTTCTACAACACTTTGGACAGTGGACAGCGTAGCCTGTTTGAGATAACCCAGTGTCTGGTGTATGCATATGTCTCTTTTCAGTGCTATATAAAGAAGAAAAACAAGATTTTTTTACAACAAACCCAACAGAGTTAAAATAAAATTTTAACAATGCAACTGACTTTTCCCAACCTAAAGAAATGGTCTTAATAGCAGATGTTACTACATTTGGCTTCCGTTGCTATTCTCCAGCTGCAGAAATTAAAACTCATTTTTAATAAGTGATTGAACCTAATGGTTGTTTGCAAATAATGACCAAATCCTTCTTTCCAACCATTCTACTAAGATGTCAGGTGAATGGCTGGGCAACACTCAACAGAAAAACTTCATTTCTTAGGTAATTAGCAAGGACTTAAGATCGAAACCACCAGCTTCTTAGCTTTACTCTGCAATGATTTCACCTGAGAACCTATTTAAAGCTTTAACTATTTCTTCATCACCAAACCTCCAAGGTCACAGAAATCCCAAGAGTAGTCAAAGAGTAGCTAGGAGATGTGATGACTACAGCAGGAGTTGTTTAAGTAGCTGCCATGTGAGGTTAATAATGCATGAATCAGAAAAGCAGGTGTTAAAATATATATATATCGATTGGGTTTCTCCCACTTGGAATGCATTATGAACCACCTATAGGTAAAAACTGTGACTATTTCTTAGTTCTGCACTGTGCCTAACATATTTGCAGTACTCTGTCTATAAAATACCAATGTGTTGACATGAAAATAGTAAATTAGTTTATTCTTCATGGATATATTATGTACTAATAAGATCAACAAACGCACATCCTGAGACAGATAATGTTCCTGGTATAAGATCAGTTCATAATAAAATGAAGCACATCATCTATTGTAAAATAATGTTAATAATAGATTAAATAAACCAAACATTATTCCAATTATTTAGAAAAAGTTATTTTTCATCATATACTTCAAAACAGCTTAACAGAAGTACATCATGCCTATGGCAAAACAGGGATTGTTAGAGTAAATTTTCAAACCTTCATAATGTAATAAATAGATTATGTGTGTTTTTTAATTGAATATCTAATTGGCTTTATTAAGCAATTCATGAATCAGGCAGCATCCCATCTAGCAGCTAGAAGGGTGCTTCCTGGATTACTTTTTAAACAATACCTTTGGTCAAGTTTACTTCCCTGAGATCTTAATTCTAGTAACTTTAAAATCTTTAGAAATTAAGTTAACAGCTTTTTTTGTTTTGTTTTTTTAAAGAGGTGTTCTTGACATTCCCCCGGCCTCCCCTCAAGGGGGGGAGGGGAGGAGACATATGTAATACTCTTTGTAATACTTTAAGCAATAAAACAAAATTTTTTTTAAAAAAAAAGAGGTGTTCTTTTTTATTTTTATTTTATTTTATTGACTTTTTTTTACAGAGAGGAAGGGAGAGGGATAGAGAGTTAGAAACATCGATGAGAGAGAAACATCTATCAGCTGCCTCCTGCCCACCTCCTACTGGGGATGTGCCTGCAACCAAGGTACATACCCTTGACCAGAATTGAACCTAGGACCTTTCAGTCCGCAGGCCAACATTTTATCCACTAAGCCAAACCAGTTAGGGCAAGTTAACAGTTTTTTAACAACTGAAACTGATAGCATTACAATATGTACTAAAAAATTTGAAATATGCTGCATTAAGACTCCTTTTTTTCTTTTTCTTTTTTAAAATTTATCTTTATTGTTGAAAGTATTACAGATGCCCCCTTGTTTTCCCCATTGACCCTATCGACCCTGCACCTGCCCCTACCCACGCCAGGCCTTTGCTACACTATTGCCTGTGTCCACAGGTTATGCACATCTATAATAATGAAAGCGTAATATGCTAATTAGACCAGACGTCCTTCTGCACAACCTTCTGGACAAAGCTGGGGCTGCAAGGAAGCCTGAGTCTCGGGTGCCAGAGGGAAGCCGGTGCTGGCAGCCAGGGTAAGGAAGGCCTACTCTTGCAGGAATTTTGTACATCGGGCCTCTAGTGTGTATATAAATTCTTTGATTAATCTTACCCTGCCCCCACCCCCCACCTTCTCTCTGAGATTCATCAGTCTGTTCCATGCTTCTGTGTATCTGGATCTATTCTGTTCACCAGCTGATTTTGTTCATTAGATTCCACATAAGAGTGAGATCATGTGATACTTGTCTTAATCTGACTGGCTTATTTCATTTAGCATAATACTTTCCAAGTCCCTCCATACTATCCCAAAGGGTAAGAGAAGGACTCCTCTCTTAATCCTTAGCAATTTCAACAAGCAATTGAAGCAGAGTAACCTCCACCTTGGGTAAAAACTGCTGTTTAAAATTTTAACCCTGCTATTCTGGCTTCTGTAAATGTTTGCTTGCTTAAATAATAGGGAAAAATAAGACTACTCCCATTCCAGAGAGGCCATAAGCTATGTCCCAGACAGAGTTGTCAGTGCTGGCGGCAGGCCAGGCCTTGAGATGTGGTCTCACAGCCCCTTCCCAGCACACAGGACCGCTTTCTCAGAAGGTCCGGAAGTCTCATTCCAAATTTGGAAGACAAAGGTCTGGAAAAAGTATAAATAGGAAAGACTTCCTCTATTTGGGGCCCAGAATTTGACAGAGACACTCTGCTCTGATCCTGCTAGTACTAGCGTAATAATGAAAGACTCCAAATTAATTTGGCTTATTGATTAAGGAGTCTTCTGATTTACAAAATAACACAATGTACACATAGATGATAGACCAACACCCTTTCTTTAGTTTCCTGAACTCCTCTCCCCCACAGATCTGGTCCTTTTGATTTCAGTCACTCACACACATGGTCATACCTTAAACCTTATAATTACCCATAACTGCAACTCTTCCATACTCTTAATTTTGTGCATCCTACCCTCTAATGCTACTACTTCTGGTTTACTCCTTCTAGTTCCCCAACTTCGACAATCTTTCGACCTCTTCTTAGAAACTCCAATTCATTGATAGTACCATCCTTTCACTGTCTCTCACATCTTTGATATCCTTTTTTTCCTTACCAGTTTAAAACACATTGTCATTCATTGTAATCCTTTTTTACATAAACCCTCAACTCTTTTGTCCCTATGTCTTTTTATATTCATAACAATTCTCATTAAATCCAATTATTTGACTACTTAGCACCTGTACCAATGCAGCTCTACATGATGGAATTTAAAAAAACACAACCACACTGGTCATTTTGAATGTATTATCATAAAACCCAATGGGTATTTAATGTTACCTGGCAATCATACTAAACTTTTAAAAATAGTTTAGTCTTCTACTCATCTAGGTGGCTATTTTACATTTTCTCTTTCTCTTCAAACTTACACCACCTGTTTTCCAATCCTCACTCTCATCTAATGACTTGTTTTCCACTTTTCTGGAAAATTGAAACAGCCAGAAGAGGACTTCCATGGAGTCCTGATACCAGATCAACCAGAATCTCCACCTTCATACTCAGGTTTCCCATCTATTAACTTACTCCTACCTGATGCCTCTACTTGTTGCACTGGATCCTATCCATTCTCTCCTATTCAAGAATATCTCTTCAGCCATACTTGTCTCTCTTTCCTACATCAATTTGAAAAAAAAGTTAATGGATTATTTTTAACAACACATTCTGTTATTTCTTCCATCTTAATAAAGTATAATAGCCTCATAATTCATTTCCCCTGCTCTCAAGCTACTCCCTCCCACTTCATTGTTTGCTACATTTGCAGCCAGTCCATCAAAAGTGTCATGTATATACTGTCTCCAATTCCTTTCCTCTCTTAAATATAAGCCACTCAAACTTTTCATTCCTATTCTTCCACCAAAACTGCTCTCAGCAAGGTCACCAGTGACTTCAATTGCCCCATCCAATGGCTAATTCCCAGTTCTCATGTTTTTATGCTTATTCGCAGCATTTTATACAGTTGATCTCTCCCTTATTTTTGATACATGTTCTTTGCTTAGCTTTCAGGACACCATTCTCTCTTGGTTTTCCCCCTACATTATTGAATATTCCTTTTCAGAATTTTGCTGATTCCTCCACTTCTCCCTAATTTATTTATGTTGCTGTGAACCAGGACTCAGTCCTTAAAACTCTCCTTATATATATTTGCAGTCACCCCTGTCCAAAATTTTATATCCTGTCCAGATGCCTCTCCTAAACACCTGACTTATATATCCAATGACTACTCTACATTTCTGATGAAAAGGCTACTGGTAAAAGATACCTGAAAACTAATACATATAAAACAGAACTCCAAAACTTTTTCCCCAAACCTGTTCCACCTACATCCTTCCCCTTCTCAAATGATGGAAAATTCATCCTCCCAGTTGCTCATACAAAAATCTTGGACTTGTCCATTACTCTTTTCTTTCTCTCACAGGTAGTGTCTAATCCAGCTGTGGGCAAACTACAGCCCGTGGGCCGGATCCGGCCCGTTTGAAATGAATAAAACTAAAAAAAAAAAAAGACCGTACCCTTTTATGTAATGATGTTTACTTTGAATTTATATTAGTTCACACAAACACTCCATCCATGCTTTTGTTCCAGCCCTCCGGTCCAGTTTAAGAACCCATTGTGGCCCTCGAGTCAAAAAGTTTGCCCACCCCTGGTCTAATCCATCAGGAAGTCCTACTGGTTTTATCATCAAACATATTCAGAATCTGACCAATTCTTACCACCTCTACTCTACTAGTGTGGTCTAAACCACCTCCATTGCTCTCTGAGTTTACCACAATAGCAAGCATCCTAACTGCTTTTACCCTTGCCCCACTTGAAGGCTATTATACTAGCAACCAGAGTGATTCTTTAAAAAACTAAGTCAAGCTCTGGACAGTGTGGCTCAGTTGGTTGGAGTGTCGTCCCGTTCCCTGGAAGGTCTTGGGTTTAATTCCTGGTTGGGGCCCATACCTAGGTTTCAGGTTCCATCCCCAGTTGGGGTGCATATGGGAGGCAGCTGATATATAGATAGATGATAGATTAGATAGATAGATCAATAGATAGATAGATAGATAGATAGATAGATAGATAGATAGATAGATCCCTTCCTCCCTCTCTAAAATCAATTTTAAAAAAACCTAAGTCAAATCCTATTATAGCCTTGTTCAAAACACTGAAATGACTCCCTATTTCATTCATATAAAACTCAAAGTCCTCAAAATGGCCCAGAAGGCCCTATAATCCCCCCAATATTACCATTATGATCTCATTCCTATTATTCTTCCCCTCACTCATACTAGACTTCTCAATGTTGTACATGCCTGCTAGGCATGTTCCTGCTTTAGGGCTTTTGGTAAAATTATTTCCTCTGCCTGAGACACTCTTTCCCCAGATTTGGCTTGGCTGACTCCTCCCTTTCAAGTTTGTAAACAAAGCTCACATTCTCAATAAGGCCTGTAATACCCATTCTATTTAAAATGGCAACCAACTGCAATTCCCCCATATAATTACCTTGACTACTTACTCTATTTTTCCCCATAGCACTTACCACATTCTATTATACAATATAGTCAACTTCTTTATTATACATATTATTTATTGTCCTCCTCTATTCACACTTCCTCCATCTTCTGGAATATAACTCCCTTTTCAAGAGCAGGAATCTTTGTCTGTTTATTTTTAACAGATGTATCTCAAGCACCTAGAAGAGTGCCTGACGTAGAGTAGACATCTAATAACTATTTGCTGAATAAATGAATGACTGGTAATTTTTTTATGTGTGCATGCCTTGTCTCTACAGTGAGATTTAAAGCTCTTTGGTGGTACCTACATATCCTAGCATAGTATTTTGGACAGAAGAGATAATTCATATTTTTTAATAAATAGGTCCCAGTTTCATAAATTCTTTCAATATTACCCTTTGATGAACTATTGCCATCTCTACACACTTGCTTGAGTTATTATTCTTTCACTATTCCATTCAAAATGTGAAGTTCTTGTTGATTCCCCAAACCTATCTGTACATGCATGTAGAACTGAGTCTCCAACAAGGGAGTTTAGTTACTATATTTCTGAAAACATCATCATTTTAAGCAATATTTTCTATCAGGGCATGTATCTTGGAGACATTCTAGAGAAGCTCCTTCCTGTGTAGTGCTTATCTCTCCTACTAGTTTATCTCTATTTCCCACCACTAGGTTTTCCAAACCTTCCTGAATACTTGGAACATTCCACTATCTAACTAAACTTGTTTGCCCATCTAGTTATCAAGACATTACTTCAAAGACAGCATAGAGAGCATAGTGTACCCAAGAAGGTTTATATTCAAGAACTGGTTTTGCCTGTACTAGATTGTATGGTCTGAAGCAATTCATTTATTTGCCTACCTTTCAATTCTCTCCCTTAAAATTCCTGGGCAGGTGACCTCCTCCTAGAGTTGCTATGAGATACTGTGTGAATAAGCTTTGCAGCCTGTCAACTTCTGCATGAACATAAGGTACTATTATTCTCTAGAAGCATTGTAAGTTTCATTATAATTATGGATGATGCTCCTTTAGCAATGAGTAAAAAAAATCTAAATGAGATTAAGTGATCCCCAGAAGAAACATGTTGTAAAGTGGCCAGCCATCTGTTTATAAAAATTTAGAAATTTTACAACAAAATTAAAACATTCTATTTAAAAATTAAAAACATACCTTTTTAAGTATCAGATTAAATTAGCTAATATATATGGAAGAACTATATAAATATAAAGCAGTATATACATGTAAAGTTTTTACTATTACACCTAGCTAGTAATTTTAAATTTCCAGATATATTTTCAGGTAGTAGGCATGAAGGAAATATTTAAACTTTACTGTACTTATTAAATACAAAAATGACAAAAATGCCACTTTGATGTTCTTTAATTCAAATTTTAATGTTCATTAAATAATCTTGAAGGCAGTGGTTCAAATCACTCCATAAAATGCAAACTTAGTTATTACTGAATACAATAAAAACTTCACACACATGGCCAAAGGCAAAATACAACCCTTTTTGAAAAAATTCATATTCAACATGTTTTAAAAATGTGCTATGGCAAGCTAGAATCAGGCTAACAGACCAATAATAGTAAGGAAATTTACAGAAGAAATGTAAGTGACACCATATAAAATATTTTGAAAATTGAAGTTAACATTTACTACTATAATAAAGAAGTATTATTTTACTGACAACACATATTCAAATGTGTTATTATAGTTTCAAGTGCTACCAGCTCATCTCAAATGACATAACATTTCCACATTTTGCCATTTATGTGTTTTTATTTACAGCTAATAATTTTATGCTTTCTGTTCCTGTTAATTAATCTGCTTAAATTAACCACTAAAATAAAATAAATTCCATTAAAGGAAATAATTCATTCAAGAGCTCTGTGGAAAGCCCTTCATCAGCCCACAGGATACTGTCTACCTCTCATCTATCAGCTAGTTTCTGGTCCATTCAATATTTCCGTGAGAACTATTTTCTCAAGTGTTCTCCACCCTTATTTAGCTTTATTCCTTTGTCCATGCCCAAATGGAACTACATCAATGCTAATATGACCCAAATTATAGTCCTTCTGTCTTTAAAATAAAAATACTGTCAACAGTAAAAAATATTTTAAAAATAATTTTTAAAAAGAGCCTTCAAATTGGACAGAAAAGTAAATTATTGAGCTCCACTGCCCCTTCTTTGATGGAACATGAATCTATGTGGAAAAATACTATTACATTTTTCCCCACTAATACAGAAAAAGATCTAAAAGAGGTATTTCTTTGGTTGTCTATACATTTAAAAACTGAAACTCCTCTTGAAAAACAGTGATACTCAGAAGAGCAGAATTCAATTCAATGGGACAGTGGGACTAAACTGCAAAGAACTTTAGACTCTGGCAGAATGGGGATTATGTAAACATCATACAACCTCATGAAAAAGAACACGCCCTTAAAATAGCAAAAACCTGTCAGTCTTCTAGTATGACAAGGACCAAGCCAAGACAAATGCAAATATAAGAAAGTGGCTATACCAAATGTACTAGTACCAAATAAGCTCTTGAGGAGTTACTACCCATTTCAGAGCTCACAATGTACATGTTCCCATCATCAAAATGGCCACTCTTGCAGTACATGATTTGCTCAAGAATATAATGTTCCATTTTTTAACTGCAAGCTGAAAATCCATTAAATATTACCATTATAGAGTAGAAATACTACACAAAAATATCATCTACTGTTATACTCATCAATGTGTTTTAACCCAAAAGCCACGATTCCTCTGGTATCAACAAATGTTTAACTTATGGAAGATGGCTATTTAGAGGTAATAAGCATAGGAAAGTGTAATGATGTCAACAACTAGGATCTTGCGATTTGCCAGTTTTTGATCTGCTAACAGCTTTAATGAGTACTGTATCCATTAAGTACATACATCTTTTCATAGACAACATAAAAATAAATTTAAGCAAAATCCTCATTAGTTAATCACTAACTAACATCATCCAATACACTGTTATTAGCTATATCTTAAAAGCTCTATGCCTGCTTATGCTTTGTTCGCTTCAGATATTTTCTACATGAAGCATTTAATTTCAGATTTAATTCAACCTTAGCATTTTTCTGGGCTATCTCTTCTTCCCACCAGTGAATACTCATAAAATGTAAACACAATTTCATAGTAGAATAAGCAAAATAAATTTAGACAGGTAAGTATGCTGTAAACATTTTATAATGCACTGCAAAGCCTAATTAATGTTATTTTAATTTTCCACGATTTTGAACTGTATACATCACTTGCTGTTTTTTGCATTAATGTAGATTAGCTGAGAGTTAACCATGTTAACAATTACCTAGGTAACCTGGAAATGAGAAAAATAAGAATTTGGATAGTTATTAAGGTCACTACTTTACCCTTGTACAGGCTTATAGTAGGTACTTATTAAATATTAGAGGCCCAGTGCACAGATTCATGCACCCGTGAGGTCCCTCGGCCAGGCCTGCGACCTCTCGCAATCCGGGTTCCCTCAGGGGATGTCAGACTGCAGGTTTAGGCCCAATCCCCACAGGTCAGGCCAAGGGATCCCATGGGTGCACGGAGTGCACTGGGCCTCTAGTATGCATATAAGATCTTTGGTTAATCTCTTCCCACCCTCCCCCCTTCCCCCTTCCCTCTAAGATTCATCAGTCTGTTCCATGTTTCCATGCTTGTGTGTTGAGCATCTGCCCCCTGGTGGTCAGTGCACATCATAACTACCAGTGGAATAGTCGAACAGTCGAATGGTCACTTAGGCTTTTATATATATAGACTAGAGGCCAGGTGCATGAATTCATGCACAAGTGGGGTCCCTTGGCCTGAACAGTGATCAGGGGCCATCAGGGCCACGGGAGGTTGGCCAGCCAGGGGGGTGGGGCCGTGGGAGGTTGGTCAGCCAGGGGGAGGAGCTGCAGGAGGTTGGCTGGCCACCCCAATCGGGGCCAATGGGACCAGCCGGGGGAAAAGACCGACGGAGGTTCAGCCAGCCGGGGGCAGGGACTGCAGGAGGTTGGTCGGCCATGGGGAGGGACCTCAGGAGGTTTTCTGTGGGAGCACACTGACTACCAGGGGCAGTTCCTGCATTGAGCATCTGCCCCCTGTGGTCAGTGCGCATCATAGCAACCAGTCATTCAGTCACTTAGGCTTTTATAGATATAGATATAGATAGATGATAGATATAGATATAGATATAGATATAGATATAGATATAGATATATTAATAGATTTGTTGAAATGAAGTGACAGATACGTGTGTGTGTGTGTGTGTGTGTGTGTGTGTGTGTGTGTGTGTGTGGTATTCAAGCTGAATATTCTACTTGGATTATAAAATGAGACCTGAAACTTATGTGCTATGTATGAAATGTACTTTTCAGTAATTTTTTTTCTATGAATAAACTTCTCTTTTTTTCTTCCTCAAATAAATACCTAGAGGGTACCCATAAATCTTTTCACAAAATAAATTTAGAAGTTTAACAGATTACAGGCTATTTTCAAAGCAGCAAGCTTAACATTAACATTAACCATTTAATTATACATGTCTGCAAATAATCTTGTTTTCCAAAGTTATTTAAGGTTTAAATATAATACATGTAAGGGTCAATGTATTCTGAACAAATAAAAACAAGCAATTCTTTTTCATGTATGTTTTAATTTTTGCCATATAATATTATATAGGACTACACGCAAAGCAAATCAAACTCTAAGCTTGAGGACCTATTTAAAACTCTAACACTAATAAAAGCAAAATTTTCATGGAAAAAAAAACTTTTTAAATCCATAGTTGCACATTTTACTATGTATTATAGAATGACTAATTTTATAAATTTTTGAGGACTCATATCCCTTGCAACAAATATATGTCACAGAAAAGATACTGAAATCAATTAACTACAGCTATTCTGAAGTGGAAATACCTGTTTTACTGCAATATCCTCTTAATGTGTATTTTATTTATGACATGAGTAATTCCCTACATTTATAAAACTAAAATATTTTATATCTCAATAACTGACTTTTTAAAAGATTTTTTACTCATTTTGAGAGAGGGAGGAAAGGAGAGGGAGAGAGAAACATCAATATGAGAGCCAAACATTGATTGGCTGCTGCTTGCATGCCCCCTACCAGGGATGGAGCTTGCAATCTTGCAACCAGGGATGGAGCTTGCAACCAGGAATTGAACTGGTAACCTTTCGGTGCACAGGATGACACCCAAACAATTGAGCCACACGGCCTCTGACCTTTTTTAGTTGAACTTTTCTGGTATAATTCTAAAGACACACACACAAAAATCCTGTATTTACTGATATAACACATGAAGCAGATATGAGAAAGGAAATGTAAAGTTTATTCAAAAATGAATATGCCAAAAATTGTGATCTCAAAGATTTCACAATTTAACAAATATTATAGGGGAGATATATGGTTTATATACAATAAGCTAAAGTCAGCATGGTTCTAGAATGTAATATGCATGAGAGAAGAGACTGTTTTGTTCACTCTATTCACACCTGGCATCACATAGTACACACTCTACAAACACACACACACACACACACACACACACACACACACACTATCAACAAATCTAATCATGAGATCAAAATTATAGTAAAGAGGTTTTTATTTTATTTAAATTTCAATAACTAAGTGAATCAGTTGAGTCCTCCAAATATCTACAGATTAAAGACAATACTGCAAAGAAGACACTCACTGGGGTATAACTTACATCCTTTGTAAGAACTGTTTTTGGTGAGGTCCTTTTGAGTCTTTGTAATTAAACTTTTTTGGATTGAATTCAAGAGCAGAACCATATCATAAAGCTTCCCACCCTACTGCCCATAGTATTATTAGAGCAAATCTTCAGTGTCTGTATGTTCATTATCTTTTCAGAAGGATCAAGGCCTAACATACATATCTAATAACTTTTTATGGTCATATTAAAGTTTTCATATCATTTCTGTGAATTTGGTGTACCTTAATTTGGCATTAAACTTAACGTTCTTAAAATAGGTACTGAGTAAATTGCATCTATGTACCCTAGTAACAAAGCCATTAGAGACAGTATGATCTTATATAACTATGTTTTTGTTAATGTTTTACTTCAATACAGCATGGTATCTCACATGTGATACATAATGGAGATAATGAATTAAAAATATAATGGTAAAATCATTTTATATAAATATTGCTTGTGATGATATTATAATACTTTTTAGAGACACAAATGAGAGACAGACTTCTTCCAAATAACTGAAAGCTCAGAATCTAACATATTGCTGTAAGCTATAATCGTTATAACTGTTAATCCAATACACCTTTTATACAAACCCATAAACACATGAGTGGAAAAATAGCACAGATGTTCATCTCTAATGCAATTTCCATTCAATTTCCTAAGTGCGGTCCCTGTGTGCAAACTAGCTTAACGTTATGTTTAGCTTGCAAATTCTTTTAATAAATAATGAATGCAATAAAACTAGGAGATCAATGGCAAGCTGAGAAATCATAAAAAAAAAACCTTTTGTGTTCAGGCTGTTGCCCATTTCAAACTTTAATCCGGAGACAGATCAATATTACTTTTTTCTTTTTAACCCATCACATAAATAGAAGATAGACTAAATGTAGCCTAAATGCTGTTACCAGCTAGCACTTGCCAGCAACCTGGCAAGATTATTGGACACACTTGCGATTGAATGTTTTATACCCTAATATACACACTACATTACACATGATTAAAGAGTCAACTTGTTTAAAAATGAAAAGGTTATATAGCAATAAAAATACCGTGGTTCATTATTTTTTAAACTTTCCTGTGCTATATATTTTTCCAGTAGTGTAATTACAAAGTTTTCACCACAATTTGTTCTAATAAACTAAATAATTGTAATGGATCAAAATAGTACATACATTTGAGTAGTTTCAACCTCAGGGGTCCTAGATGAAAGTTAATTTTACTTTTCAAAGTTAATTACAATCAAAACCTAAGTTAGTTCTTTAAATGGGTGGGGATAATAATTCATGCAAATTTATGGTGCAGTTGGATGGGTCTTGATATTATCCAGGAAAATAGTAAATAATTAAACTTAAGTATTTGTGTTTCTATTCACAGGCTATAGATAAAGGGAGGAAAACCCTTTTCTAACCAACACATTTTGGATAAATATGCATTTACTGTTTGAATGATAATCAAAAGTTGACTGTCACCAGGGTTAATGCTGATATCTAGTAGTATCAATCTAAATAACTGAGTATCATTTTATGGTAGTAGGCTTGTTTTATTAAATCTGCTTAGTCATAATATTGGAATATAAATTAGAATATTAGAAGTTAAAAATTCATCCTTATAAATTATTATTACAATCTGAGGGTTTGATTTATGTAACAAATTTGGTTCTCTTTTAATGAGATCATTTTAGGTAGTGATAAATATATCGATTTGTTCTTTAGGTATATTAAATTCAATTTTGCATAAAAATGTGGATTACACTTTATATTCACATTCTCAGTATAATAATTTCACCAATTGTAATGTATAAATTTAGCTGTAAAAAAGACTGTGGCAAGATATCCCATATTTTAAGCAAAATGTGAAAAAAAATTTAACTCCTCCATAACTTTATTGAACTTCACTATAAACTTCCCTTTAAACTATACTGTAGATCATAGCATGTACCCTAAGCTTCCAAGATTAGCCTAACACTAGAGATTAAAAATTTCCTGAAGAATTTGAGACCTCAACAGTATCCGTTAACAGTGTTTCCTGTTTTCCTATTCCAATAAAGGTAACAATAAAATCATGATGAAAAAATACTGTAAAGGCCTACCTCTAAAAACTGATACTTTTAAAAAAATATATCCCTCAGAAAGTTGAACAAGAGAAAAATTGAATCTCCTTTTTAAAATTTGTGTTTTCTAATATCAGAGTTTAACTAAAAAAATATAATACCTACAACATTAAATTCAAAATATTTCACAATTGACAGAATCTTTTCGGCTCTAAAACCAACATACTGAAATCAAGGGTGAAATGAAGTATGGTACGTATGCAGGTAGTTAATTGATTTCACTAGTTATCACAAAGTTCCTTCTGGTGTGTATATGTTTTTCTATAGTCTAAGAAATTAAACTATAAAAGCAGCATTCATTGTTACTAAATTATTTTTTATTTACCAACAATTACCCAAAATATAAACAACTGAAATATACTAAAATAAAATAAACTTTTCCAAGATTTTCAGCATTATAAAGTGAGGAAATGATGACTACACAATGGACAGGCTGTCCCTTACCTGCTAAAAAGAAATATTAAATCCTGTAGGAGTTCTAAATCCCTTAGTAAGAGTATATTGCAGCTGCATTAAGCCAACAAGAAGTTTATTAGTAAGGATTTAAAAACTAACACCCTTCTATAATCAATTTGGATACAGCATTACTCTATTTATAGTGATACTTTCAATGTGTCCCAATCATATATTACTTATTCTCATTTTTTACTACTATGATTAAATATTAATGTGTAGACACTATGAAGCACTACACTATATTTAGGTTTTGCTATATTGATTTTCACCATTTTAGAATAGTTAATATAGCATGAAAATTAAGAGTCTTGCCCATGAATAAACTTATGATGGGTTTGATATTTTTCTCTGATTTCTTGTTCTAGCAGAAAATGGAAAAAGGGATGCCGCCACTTTAAAAGCTTCAATCTCTTTGACATTGCTGGCAGTGTATGGGAACATTAATGCATCTGTCATGATAACAAGCTAAGAATAACATCTAGACATCAAACCGAGCAGAGAATCCATCTGAAGTGATTCATTCAGATCTGTCTCATTGATTTATTAAACACAGGGCAACATCTGCAGCCTCACAGAGCCGCTTGGTGAAATTAATGCAAGATCAATTCAAATGGAAAAAAGTGTAAAAGAGATAAATCAAAACACAATTTGCATGCAGTTCCACAATCAGGCTTATTGGGTGCAAATGCTCAATTTCCCTTCCAAAGCAAATGTGTTTAAATGTTTTATCTTTTTAGAATTGTGTGATCTGAAGTGACAGTGAAGAGTTCTGCAGGTTGAGATGGTGAAAGGGAAGAAAAGAAGGGAAAAATGCTACCAAAGACCTTTTGAATATGCAACAAGAATATCATTAATACCGAATTGTTTTTCTTTGGGGGAAAGGTTTGATGTCCTTTCTTTGAAAACAGAGTATTTACAATTTGGGTCAATTAGGACAGTTTTTATACATATTTGAAATATATAGAGTGGATAAACCTACATCACTTGTATCTTTAAATGCACCAGATAAAGTGCCACTGGAGATCTAGATTGCCAACTGAAATATAATATATTATGATTAGGGTTTCTCACAATTATATTTGCCTGTTAGAAGCACTTTTAAAACATCTAGGGATTAGGAAAGCGTCAAATAATTCAGACTTGATGTTTTCTGCAGGTATTAGGGATTTCCTGTGTGAAACCATATAAAACATTAATGTCTGAAGACTATCACTTCCTAATTTTTTATTGGCATACATGGAGGGTAACATCATACATAAATATCCAAGGATATTCTCCATCATGTCATGCATCATTTCTTTAATGTAATATCCACCACCTAATAAATGAGCATTGGGACAAATATAAAATCCAGATAAAATATTTAGATAAATACAAAAATGTTGATTATTCAGAAGTGTACATTTAAAATAGATGTACATGTGGAAGTTCTATGCACTGGTATATGACTAAATTGTTTTAATTATAATCCTGACATAATTCTTCTAATAAAAGACACAACATTGTTGACTATGTGACTGCTTTTAGTAGACAATATCACTACCCCTCATTACCCTATGAAATAAAATGTCTGTATTTATATCCTGGATTAATTTTTGAGATCTTTTTATCATTTCTGAAAATAAAAATATAAGTCATACAAAATATTAGCCAAGATAAGTGATGCAAGTTCTTTAAATTTTGATTTTGCTTAACTTCACTATGAATAAAAACAATTTTCAAAGTAAATTATGTTATTCTGTGTGGATTGTGAAATATATTTATCAAGTGTGAATGCAAAGCCAAACTCATTGAGTGCTTACAATAATTGTATTTCTAGTATTTTAAAGGAGTTTTAAATTGTTGTAAAAGTCTTGATAATTCACATAAAGTTTTTCCATCATGGAAACCCATTTATGTTCCGTTAACACAGTCAAAATAACAATAAACTACAATTAAACCACTTAAAACTTTAATTTAAAAAACTGAATTTTATTCATTTGAATATATGTGGAATCATGTCTCCAAATGAGTTAAAATGTTTTCTTAATCATACATTCTTGTTACTTCAAGCATCCATTTAACTATATGTAAATGACCAAGTAACATTTAATCAGTTGTTCCTCAAATGAAATTAAATGCCGATCATGAAATCTGACAATGGTACTTTTTTTTTTACTTTTAGACATTTTTATTTTTTAATTTATCTTTATTATTGAAAGTATTACAGATTTCCCCCTCCCCCTAATGACAATGAGATAAAAAGATTAAAAGAGATAACACTAAAATGTGTTGGCTGATTTTGCACTGAATACCAATTTTTAATTTAATATTTTACTACTACATTAAACTTTGAAGAATTTAGTAAGGAAAATCCATTATTTAAGAGTGAGATTTTAGACATTTGCTTTCTGAATTTGCCTCCTCTCTCTCATATTAAAAACTCCAACTTCTCTTATACAAGAAATAAAAAATAATCACAGCTCTTTATCTGCAAAAACAAAGATCCAAGACAAGATAACATCTTTTCCCATTTGTTTTGGGTCTTTTTATCATCATTTTCTTAATAATCCTCAAAATAATTTCTCTGCAATTAGTTTCTAAAAAGGGCATCAAGGAAAAATATTGTATAGCCCTTTGGAATTGAAATGATGTAAAACTTGTCTCATTTAATAAACCAATGAATAGTCAAAGAGTTTTAGTCTTACTATTCTCTAGTGCCTGAGGAGAGTATTATTTTCCAACTTCTTTCTGGAAAGACATCTTTGAATATCTTGATAATTATCAAATAAAATAGTTACTATAAGACACTGATAGAGTTCTTGTGACTTTTAGTACTGTCAAAAAAAAACCAATCATGTATGTATTTTACTTACTCACTTTTCTTCAGTAGACATTAATAAAATGTGCTCTGAGCCAAATAAAAATGCCACTTAATGCCAATATGTTAAAGTCTTTGAAAATTATCAAATTGGAAACGGTCCATTTTTATGTGTTTTTGGAATAGTGTATGAAGCTTTTCAAATTAAAATATCCTAAAAGTCAGGATTTAAACTCTTGCCCAGCTATCTGACAGAGAGG
This sequence comes from Myotis brandtii, assembly GCF_000412655.1. Lineage (NCBI taxonomy): Eukaryota > Metazoa > Chordata > Mammalia > Chiroptera > Vespertilionidae > Myotis > Myotis brandtii. Next base: position 1,338,127 of record NW_005357451.1, on the reverse strand, counting down.
GAAAGTAATGTTTATTATGTATGAAAATAAAATTACAAATGACACCATTACAAATAGGCCTTCAAATACATTATGGAAATGTATCTATCAGGAGATGAAGATGAATATCTTTTTTCAAGTAAGAATAGTACGTAAGACTTTCCACTCACTGAATATATACTTTTTCCTTGCACTTTCCCCACCTTTTACCTAGAAATGCTAAGAAATTATGAGTCCTGAATGACAATCCTCTTTAGCCAATTCTCCATTGGTACATCAAGTCACTCATCTGTTTTGGGCATCTCTATAAGCTCTTCTGATACATCTTTCACTCACTGTCTTGGCATCATTCTGCTACATCCTACATCCGTCTTCTCTTACTGGCTTCATGTCTCATCTACCTTATTTTATTTTCCTTGGGCTATATTTGTTTATATCCCATCCCTCACCTTTCTTTTCTTTTTGTTGAATAGAAAAGTCTTAGAAATTATGTTGATCTAAATACTAATTTTACAGTTTCATTAAATCACTCAGATGTTGGGAATGGTTTAAGGTACACATTTCTGTAAATAATGTTACTTAAAGTTGTAAAGCATCCATTATAAACACTATCATATTTTGTAGTTTTTAACAACATGGTTATGAGAGCATTTGCATCAATAAAATTTGGTAATGTTACTTTACTATTAATTATATTTTTCCAGAAAGTGTGAGTTTTTAAAAAATGTATCTAGAAATTGCAATGTAGCTGTGTTTCTAGTTTTCCTCATCTTCATTCATGGACTGAATTTCATAATTTTTTACAATTAAATATTATAACACTTATAACACAATTATATAAAATGCATGTCATAAATAAAATACCCATAAAGAAAAAATTCAATAAGAGGCACATGAAGCATAACTCAGATGTATTTCTTCTTACATTTTTAACATTTCTCTTCACCTTTATGCATATACACAAAAACAATTTAAGCCAAAAAAAACAGTTAGATTGTAGATGCTGTGATAAGGAGTAAATAAAACTTAACTGAATTAAAATAATAACTTAAAAACACATCATATAACAAGGCCCCAAAATAGTATATGAACACCTGCCACTGGATGCAGAGTAATTTATCACTTTTCCCTTCTAAGTAGCTCTAATAAAAATTAAAGAAAAGTTTCTATTTACAGAAGAAAGCGTCAAATCACATTAAAATACTAATATATTTGTTTTTTAAATGAAAATAATAGATTTTGCTCAAGGATGTGGAAATTAATTATTAAGGAAAGAAGAATTTCCTATGTGTAATGCATGTTCCACTTTAGATATGGGTGTTTGTAAGAGAGTGAAGAGAGGCAGAGGAGAAGAAGGAGAGGAGTAAAGAGAGATGGGGAGAGAGAAAGCTAGAAGATGGGTTTTCATATCTGCAATTGTTTAAATGCCAATCTTTTTCAAATGGCAACAAAGGAATTAGAAGGCATTCATGTGAAGTCCTTGGTAACCCTCTGAATTTGTGTATTAGTAAAATGCTTTGTGACCAAAATAAAATGTCCTTTCTACTCTTATGACCTATAATTACTTATTTTATTGAGGGAGCAGTTATCCTTTGTGATTTTAGGCCCCCTACCTTCCTTAAGAAAATCCAATATAATAAACCAGGTTTGGAAACCCCAGATATGAATCAAGAAGGAGTTCTCCTATGAACAGGTTTCCATTTAATTGCCAGAACACAGGAGAACAGTGCTCAAAGGAAAAAGAAAAAGAAAAGGTTCCTTTGTAAGTTCTGTAGCATTATCTTATTGGAGAAGTCAGCAACAGTTTGTCTGCAAGGTGTCAGTGTGCTTCAACTATACATAGCAATTTGGATTTTACGACAGATGTGACAACTGAATTAGTTTTAGTTCATAAACCCAGAGATCTTATGATTTAAAGTTGTGTTGTGAGAAAGTCTACCTCTGCAGAAGTTTTCTGCAAAATGATCAACAGTAGTGCTGCTTTACAACAAAACGCTTTGCTCCCTTTAACCTGGTGATGATGATGTCTTGGTTTGTATGCTAATCACATCTGCCAAATATGTACTTTCCTAACAGATATTAGTCAACTACAGATGGAATAAACACTAAAACAACCAAATCTTTAAATGGTCAAATAACCTTGAATATAGTTTACTTTTCTTTTTTTAACTCAGAAATATTGAATACAGTTTGTTTTATGCACATACACAAATAGACATTTGTTCTATAATGTACTTCTAAGCTGTGATGTGAAGGAGGTACACTTACAACCAGAGAAGCTGGCCAGCATAATTTAAGGAATCCTCTCTTTGGGGAAATGGGATCCTCCCAGCTGTTTGCCTGGGGGGAAGAGCTAAAAGCACCCTCTCTAGAAAACCTGCCGACTTCTACCCCACCCCCCAAACTGGGTCCCAGCCCCAGCGTTTTATGACCACATTGCCCTTTACAGATGACCCAAAAGGGACGATCCCAGGAAAGTGAAATCTGTCGTGTTTGTTTTGTTTTGTTTTAAATAAGATCCATAGACTTTCTTGCATCCTGTACGGGGAGCTTTGCTTAGTTGGCATGAGTCTCTCTCTCTCTCTCTCTCTCTCTCTCTCTCTCTCTCTCTCCACACACACACACCACCACCACCACCACCACCACCACCACCACCACACACCCTAGGCACTCTCACAGCAAACACACAGGATGGGAAACGAATCACCCTCTGGGATGGATTCTAGACTTCTGACCCTCTCCATCCCCCAAATGCTGTGTTTTGGATTGCCAGCTTAGAAGCCCAGTGTACAGCTCAGCCAGCCTTCTATCCCAGAAAGCCCTTTGTGCCCCTGTTCAGGATAAAACTTCTCTGACCCGTCTGGCCACAAAAGAGCAGGAAAGAAAACCAAATGGAGGAATTAACAAATAGCCACAAGCAGCCAAAAAGCCATGCAAGATATGGGCGGAAGGCTGGAAAGTTTCAGTAGAGAATCGCAAACTAAAGTTTGTGCGGGACTTTCTTAGACCGAAGCCCTACCACTGAGCACAGACGAGAAGGAACGGGCAATTAATTAAAGTCCTTCTAGTCCTCTTTCCCCCAAAGACTTATAGCGTGAAAAGTAGAGGAAAGCTAGTTAAGACTCACTCTCTAAGTCCGATGAGGGTGATCAGACATGCAGAAGAGGGCAAAAGGGGAAGAGCGAGCAGAGAAACGAGACTCTCACCTGGCATTGGTGCAATCAGTGAACAAAGTTTCGAAGTCTTTCCTGGTGATGAGTTTACAGCGGTTCACCCCGGGCTGGATGGCCCCCAGCCCACGGAGTATCCGGACCTGTTCCACAGTACACACCACGGGAGATATGTCCAGTCTCTTCAGCTTGGTGTACACTGTATGCAACCCTCCCACCAGGTGCTTCAGGAAGAGATCAAAGACTTGCGGGAGGCAGATCAGTTCCTGGCCGTCCATCAGGAACGAAGCCACCTTCACCCCATGCATGTCGACCATCCTGCACTCGGTGTTGCCGCTGCCTGCGCTGGCACTACAGACCCCGCCACCCCCTGCGCTGCCACTGTGGTTACTGGCCACAAAACTGTTGATCATATTGGGGGTGAGACGAGGAGGCTCTCCAGGAGTCGAATACATTGGCTCAGCCCGAAAAAGGCCCCCCGGGACGCCAGCGCCACTGGAAGTTGCAGAGATCACCGGAGGTGCGGAGACAGCCATGGTCATTCAGTCTCAAACTGTAGGTCCTCAGGCCCTCGTTTTCTCGCCCTGTCTCCTCTAGGTCCGTCCCCTCGCACTCGCTCTTTCACTCTCGTTCTCTCTCGGGCGCGCTATAGCTCGCTCAGAACTGTTCGCAAGTCTACAGTAGCAGGGCTCACGCTCACGCTCAAACTCACCCACCACCCAGCCGGCAGTGAACCACCCCTACCCACAGCGGCCCGAGACCCCACCCCTGCCACACCCCCTCCCAAGACTGGCAGCGTCCCCCAGCCAATGTGCTGCAGCTCCTCGGCTTCCGAGCGCGCCAAGTGGCTGTCGCCCTCGAGGAGGTGGAGACTCCCGGGTCGGCCTCCTAGCTACCTGAGGCCCTTGAGGGTTGGGGGGGGGAATGGGGATGCAACCTTAGAAGGGGGCGGTGTGGTGCCTCTGCTTCTTGCCTAGCAGTCTGACCAGAGAATACAGTTTTCACACAGAACTCGCAAAGTGGCCTAGGCTACCAACCCCTCCCCTCCGCGCCCCACTAGGGTCTTGACGTGGGAACACAAAGCAGCACTTTAGAACGTGCCTCCCAACCACCCCGCAGCACCCTGCACCCCGGTTCAATTGCGGAAAGGGAAATGGGAGCTTCAATTCCATTTACACTTAATTCTCAAACGCGGGAATTTAAGAGATGGTTTCGCCCAGCTTCCAGGAGAAAGATTCCAGTGACTTCAGAAGTAATCAGTTCAGCCCATCTAGAGCGCTTGGCGTTCAATTCTCCCATTCCCGGCGCACAGAGGAACCAGCATCCAAGATCGCACTAAAATCAGTGTTGCGGGTTGCTAATTCGGTCCTACGCACTGACATTCAGCTGACGCAGTGAGCCTGTGAACACGGTGGAAAGCAGGCAGAGAGACTTGGTTTGTGGGTGACAGACACCTCATTGTACAGCACTTCCGCCACTGTCCTGCACAGAGTTGGCTTTCTGTGTCACCGTCCCTTAATTTCAGCATTGCCCTGCCCGAACTAAAATTGATAGAAAAGTTCCCTTATAACGTAAGACCCTCCCTACAGAATATGAGAAAAGAGAGAGAATTTGAGCTCTTTAATATTGAGTTTTCTTCTCTAGACTATGGGCTTTCGTGGTGATTAGAAATCCTCGCTCGTCCTGAGCTCAACATTCCTCTCACTTGTCAAGTGCCTGAAAGCACTACAAGAGATGATAATAAGCAAAATGTCTAGGAAAGGTACATTCCAGGGAAAAGGCATGGACTTTTTCACATGGCATATGGTGGTTAGATCACTGTAGCAAATTTGTTTTAATACTCCTTGCCCAACTTTGATTCTCCGCAATAAAGTTGTTTCCTTTCCAGTCCTTCATTCCTCTAGAAGCTGTTACTCAGAAAGTGAAATCCATGCTTCATTTCTTTACAAAACATTACCAGCGATAGAGATAAAGCAATTTCTCCAGTATCTTTCTGGAATGTAAATAATTTTAGAAAAAATATTAAATTTTATTCAGCTCTTCTTGTACTTAGTAGTATCAAAGAGGAGTGAGGAGGGTGTTTTTTTTCTCCCTTAATAAGACATCAATATTAAAATTGGCTTTTTCTGCCTCTCTCTCCAACATATGTCCACCTTTTGCCATTTCATTAACCAAATAGTAAGAACTACCCTTTAAGACCCTTCATACTGTTTCAATTCTTAGTTGTGTGGAGTCGAATACAAAGAAATTGTAATGATGATTGCTTTTGGAACAGAATGGTAAGAAACTCCAACATAACTGACTGCAATGCATACAGCCAGGAACAAAAAAAATCTTTTGAAAGGTATTAAATCGTCTTTACTAGTTTGCAACTATTGTGGGAAGATAATAAAAAGGAGCAAAAAAGGCACAATTGAGAAGAGATAGCAGAGGCAGGAAAAACTTCAACAAAAAGTAGAGGTTTTCAAAAGAGAATAGAAAAGCTCTGAGCAATGTTTGTATTTACCAGTTTTTTAAAGATAAATCCCAAATTGTGTTCAACAGGTGTTTTGCAGTAATGGATATCAGGCTATGTGTTGAGGCAACTTACCTCTGATAATTTATTATTATTGTAATTTCCAGGTGAATAAGTTTGACTTTAAAGAAAAAAGTTTGTTGTTGTTTTTCTTGAAATTAATTGCATTAAAAAAACAGTATATTGCTGTGCTCACATGATCACATCCTTTTTATTTGCAGAGGGATTTGGAGTTTTCAGAAATAGGACATTAAACAGATGTTTTGATGTTTCAAATTTAAGAAATTCTGAAATATAAAAAGGAAAGGTAGAATATTTCTGGCTGCAATCATTATTTGTTCTACTGAGAAACAAATGTACTTTGACAACTTTAGAAAAGGCTAGGATTAGATGTCTTATATATTTAACATGATCTATCAGAGATGTAGTAATATTTTAATTAACACCAGAGATTAAAGTTCAAATTCTAGTAGAAATATGAGAGACTAAAGTTAGCAATTGGTCATTGAATGTTAAAGCTCACGCATTCAGCACACAAAAGACCCTTGGTTTCATTATTTGAATTCCCTCCCATTTGCAGTCTTCTACAAAATAGACTTGGTAATTGTCTGAAGGTATACTTGTAATTTAAAAATGTAGTCATTTAGATCTAAGAGGCCAAGTGTTGCCTCCTTGGGTTTTCTTCACATTTTGATTATGTTATTTCTATTACTGCTATTTCTACTTTTATTTGTATATATGCTCTGAGATTCAGACAATCATATTATACATGGAGAATTTGTTTATCTCTCTTCTAACTTCAATATCGTCCATAAGCCAAACATATTTCTAAATAAGAGTAGGTTTCTACAAAGCCAGCGGAAGCCTTGTGTATCAACACTCTGTAAGTTAGAATTGCATGAAGCAATATAAAAAATAAGTGGAGAGAGGCACTTCTCTAGAACTTCAAGGTTTGTGAATTATTTCCAGATAAGAGCAAAGCACCCCAGCAAATAAGAACAAAATTAGTACAAGTTGATATCATGTCTCATCAAAACAAGAAATTCTAGATGCCACAATTCCAGCAGAGTGATTTGGGGCCTAAGTGTAGCTTCTCATACACTGAAATATTGTAATCTTCAGGGATTTAATTAGCAATTGACATTTTCTCCTAATTCATACTCAATTTGGATGGAGAGTTGTGCTCATTTGTGACTTTTGGCAAAATATTCCACTGTTTGGCATTGTCAATTAAATACAGATACTCTTCTAATTAAAAATAAATACACTGGCAATCTTATGTGGGATTACAAAATATCCAGAACCATTTGAAGGAGCTTGTTTTCAGAATGGGCATTCGAGCAAAACCCAAGGTAATTAATAGAATTATTTGAAACCGGCAGCCAACTGAGGTTAAAACCTGTAATATGGCCTCTAATCAGTACTTCTTAGGAGCCCTCTTAGGTTCATTTTTAGATAAACACTAAAAGGAAATTAATTGGGCAAGGCAATAAATGTGAAATATAAACATTCACATAATCAAGAATTTAACTGGCTAAAACCTATAGATATACCCCACTCAGTGGAATATGGTATGGGGGGGGGGAGTTTTTTGTTTTGGTTTTCAGGAAACTATATAAAATGACCTTCTACAAAATAAATTCTCTTTTGCATTCAATCCGATGTGGGACCACTGGAGCGAGAAAAAACTGTCAAAACCCAAGGAGTAACGTTAAAGTCAGATTCTTAAATGAACAATGAACTTTTACTAATTAAATATTTAAAAAAAGAAACACTCAAAACACCTCATAAAATATAAGCACGTGCCAACGCTTAACATATCATACCCCAATATGCACAGTTCTAGGGGAAAAGGAGATATGTAGATTTTAAATTCCATCTATGTCTTTCAATGTATTGTTCCCTTTTAAATCTTAGGCTTCTAACTGTTCAAATTCAAGCCATTCTAACTTTAGCTGGACTCCCACTGCTATCCTTTCATTCATTTGCTCACTCCCCATTGAATTCCCTGCAGCAGCTACTCTAACTCTTTTCTACTCTTTGCAAGTCACCCTGCCCCTCACTCTCATCAGCTATTGCCTCTCACTTCTCTGATTTTACCACAGTTATTCAACAGGAGCTCCCTCATCCTCCCCTCTCTCCTCCTACAAAAACCTATTCCATATCCTCGCTCATCCTCTCCTACTTCCCTTCATTGATGCTCTTGACACCTCTCATTTCCTGCAAGGCAGTAATCCAGCAGTTTTATTCCTACCACTGTCTTTGGCATCTCAAATCTCTCCCTCTCTATTTGCTCTTTCTTCTTTTATTATTGAAAATGTTCAAGGCTAGGAATTCTTGAGACAAAAAAAAAATTTCCTCAACCCTAACCAGTGGCTATCAGAGTGTGGACCACCAATATCACCATTGCCTGAGTATTTGATATAAATAATATTGTGCGGCCCCATCCCAAAACCTACTGAACTGGAATTTCTAGGAGTGAGGCCCAGCAATCTGCATTTTAACAAGCCCTGGTGATTCTTATGTGAGTGAAATTTTCAGACCCAGTTAACAACTTTTCACACACTCTTTGAAAATCCACAATTGTTCCTCTTTTTCCTTACTAAACAAACTTTCGTACCGTAACTTTTTGCAGTTGGGTTTTTAAGTTGAATACTTGGCTAAAACTACTTTAACAGAGAGGTAATCATTGATCTCTTAAATGCCAAAACCAAAGCCTTTTTCTAAATCCTCATCCTTTGCTGTTCTGCAGCTTTTTACACTACCAGCATCGTTCTTGAACACCTATCCTTTGGCTTTTATGACTCCCTAACAATATTTCTCCTCTTTCCTGCACATTTTCCTTTTCATATCCTTGCTCTTGAAACTGAAATATTAAAATTCCTAATGTCTATACTCTTATTTGTGGCAATTTTATCAACTTTCTACAGCTTCAAAAACACCACTTTACAGATTACCCCAAATCTTATTTCTAACTTTCTTTTTTTTTTTTATTAAATCTTTATTGTTCAGGTTACATTTGTTCCTCATTTTTTCCCCCCCATAACTCCCCTCTTCCCAGTTCCCGCCCCACCCTCCCCCCTCACTCCCCACCCACTGTCCTCATCCATAGGTGCACGATTTTTGTCCAGTCTCTTCCCGCATCTCCCATTCCCCTTTCCCCCCCAAGAATAGTCAGTCCATTCCCTTTCTATGTCCCTGATTCATTATAATCACCAGTTCATTCTGTACATCAGATTATTTATTCACTTGATTCTTAGATTCACTTGTTGATAGATGCATGTTTGTTGTTCACAATTTGTATCTTTACCTTTTTCTTCTTCCTCCTCTTAAAGGATACCTTTCAGCATTTCATATAATACTGGTTTGGTGGTGATGAACTCCTTTAGCTTTTCCTTATCTGTGAAGCTCTTTATCTGACCTTCAATTCTGAATGATAGCTTTGCTGGATAAAGTAATCTTGGTTGTAGGTTCTTGCTATTCATCACTTTGAATATTTCTTGCCACTCCCTTCTGGCCTGCAAAGTTTCTGTTGAGAAATCAGCTGACAGTCGTATGGGTATTCCCTTGTAGGTAATTGAGTCTCTTTCTCTTGCTGCTTTTAAGATTCTCTCTTTGTCTTTTGCTCTTGGCATTTTAATTATGATATGTCTTGGTGTGGTCCTCTTTGGATTCCTTTTGTTTGGGGTTCTCTGCGCTTCTTGGACCTGTAAGTCCATTTCTTTCACCAGGTGGGGGAAGTTTTCTGCCATTATTTCTTCAAATAGGTTTTCAATATCTTGCTGTCTCTCATCTTCTGGCACCCCAATTATTCTGATGTTTGTACGCTTGAAGCTGTCCCAGAGGCTCCTTACACTATCTTCATATTTTCGGATTCTTTTTTCATTTTGCTTTTCCGGTTGGGTGTTTTTTGCTTCTTCGCATTTCAAATCTTTGACTTGATTCTTGCGCTCCTCTGGTCTGCTATTGGGTGTCTGTATAATATTCTTTATTTCAGTCCGTGTATGCTTAATTTCTAGTTGGTTCTTTATCATAGCATCGAGGGTCTCATTAGTTTTCGTGACTCTCTCCTCAAGTTTATTGACAGCTTCTAGCACATTTTTGCAAGCCCTCAAAATTGCGATTTTTAGCTCTATATCCTCCATTTCTGTCATGTTTTTTTGTCTCCGCATTTTTTATGCTTTCTTGGTGCACCCCCTAGTGGTCTTTGTGCGCAGTCTTGTTCTAGTTGAGCCTTGATTGTTGTAGTTAATACTAGAGGGATTTGACCACCAGGCCGACTGGCTGTGTGAATCAGCAGGGTGGGCGGAGGGAGCGGTTATGGCCCCTCTCAGTCCCGTTCCCAGAGGCTCTGCTTCTCAGAACCCCCGGAACCGCTGCAAACCTCGGAGGGAAAGCTGCCTTCCAACTGATGCCAGACACTCCCGCTTCTCCCGTTTGGGTCCGAGTCCCCAGCGATTCGCCCGTATCTGGAGCTCAGAGTCTGAGACTCCCCCCTGACCGAAAACGACAACCGCGCTCTCAGCCACCAGCCCGCTTTGCGCGCGCACCTCCGCACCTGAGTTTTTTCCACACTGCGCCTCCTCTGAGCCTCGGTGTGCTGTTATTTTTCCTTCTAGTTGAAGAGTCTCTCCTCAGCCAGCCTTCCTGTGGTTCTGGGTGATGTCCGTTCCGTCTTTTAGTTGTATTTTTGAAGTGGTTGTTTGCGGCAGCAGTCTCCGGTGTTTACCTATGCCGCCATCTTGGTCTCTCCCTAACTTTCTTAAAGCTATCCTGGAGAGTTAACCATTTCCACTTTCGTGTCCCATGGTCACCTCAAACTCAGCATGCCCAAAACTGATTATCTTACTCCCTTCAAATCTGTTCTCTGTTATTTCATTTTGGATATGTCATAATTCTTTCTTCATGCATCTAGTCACCTGATATAGAAACTTGGGAGACACCTTTTTATTTCTCTGTACATATTATACCCCCAACCAATTAGTCAGTAAATTTTGTGAAATCACTCTCAGCAATATCATTCTTTTCCATTCTCAATGTTACTACCTTAGTTTTTTCGATTATTCACTGTTTGTATCATCACCACAATTACATCTTAATATATCTAAGACATTTTCTTCTCCAATCTAGCTAGTATGTCAGGTTATTTTTTTTAAGTTTCACTCTACTATTTAAAAATCTTTATATTACTACTCCTCTGGCTAGGAAATAAATGCCAAACTCTTTAGAGTGACATTTACTCCTTCTATTATTTACCTTTCATCCTTTCCTGCAATAGTCTGACATGTTGTCTGTGTACTAGCAAATGAGTATTGCTTTCCACTACTCTCAAACCTCTTACCGTATATCTTCTCACCCTGATGCTAATACTTCTGTCATTCTTTCCACATTGAATATGTTGCTGCACTCCTAGTCATCACCACCCATCCAATTCCTAACCTTCCTAAGATTATACTGCAATTTACTTCCACAGAGATCCCCCTCATTCTCTTTTTCCCAGCCAGGAATGGATTATTTCTCTTCTGAACTCTCATAGCATTTTGTGCCTCTTTTAATGCAATAAAAACATGTTGCCTCATGTTATAGTCTTTGGTCCTCTCCTAAAATAAATTCAGTAAGGTCAGAGATCACCTGCATCTTAATCAATATGTTATTTCAAGTGCCAACCATGGTGCCTAGCTCACACATGTTTATTAAATAAATGGCTATATAATAGTCATCTATAAGCTATTTGGATATATAAATGTTCATTATTACCAAATCTGATGCAGAATCTAAGGGATTGATATACATGAAATGAATATTTTTTTGTTAAAAGAATGATGATTTTACCCTGGCCAGTGTGGCACAGTTGTTTAAAGTGTCTTCTTTTGCACCAAATGGTCTCAGATTCAATTCCAGGTCAGGGCACATATCTACCTAAGTTTTGTGTTCAGTCCCTGGTTGGGTTAAGGATTAAAATAAAAAAAGAATGATGGTTTTGCTCATTAGTAGTTTTTGGATCTTTTTAGTGATGGCTGGTTTCTCCGATTAGTTAAGAATTATTTTAATTTTTTATTGTTTAAAGTATTACACATGGGTACATCTACACAATGGAATACTATGCTGAGGTAAAAAAGAAGGAATTCTTATCATTTGCAATAGCATGGATGGAACTGGAGAGCATTATGCTAAGTGAAATAAGCCAGTCAGAGAAAGATAAATATCACATGATCTCACTCATTTATGGAATATAATGAACAACATAAACTGATGAACAAAAACAGATCCAGAGACAGAGAAGCATCGATCAGAC
>NW_005357451.1:1296539-1326058 GCF_000412655.1 Myotis brandtii | reverse complement strand
GGGTGGGAGTAAGGGGGAGAGATCAACCAAAGGACTTATATGCAAGCATATAGGCCTAACCAATGGACACAGACAACAGGAGGGTGAGGGCATGAGAGGGGGGCTTGGGGGGTAATATGGGGATAAGGACACATATTTAATAACTTGATCAATAAAGAAATTTAAAAAATAATAATAAAGTATTACACATGTCTCCTTTTTCCCCAATTGACCCCCCCACTCCCACCCCTGAGAGTAAGCCCCCATTGCCCCAGTGTCTGTGTCCATTAGTTATGCTAATATGCATGTATACAAGTCCTTTGGTTGCTCTCTAACCCCCTCCCCCTTTCCCTGCCTTCTCTCTGGGGTTGGAGGGTCTGTTCATTGTTACCTTGTCTCTGGATCTATTTTTGTTAATCAGTTTATGTTGTTCATTATATCCTACATATGAATGAGATCATGTGATATTTATCTTTCTCCGATTGGCTTATTTCGCTTAGCATAATGCTCTCCAGTTCCATCCATGCTGTTGCAAATGGTAAAAGTTCCTTCTTTTTTATAGCAGCGTAGAATTCCATTGTGTAGATGTACCACAGTTTTTTAACCCACTCATCTGCTGATGGGCACTTAGGTTGTTTCCAAATCTTAGCATTTATAAATTGTGCTGCTATGAACATAGGGGTTTATATGTCCTTTCTGATTGGTGTCTCTAGTTTCTTAGAATATATTCCTAGAAGTGGGATTACTGGGTCAAGTGGGAGTCCCATTTTTAACTTTTTGAGGAAACTCTATACCAAAAGCTTCTTTTAAGTGTGATAAATTTATACTGTTTTATGTTTGCTTCTATGAACACTAAGGAATTTATTGGCAATACATTTGTAATGAATGTATTATGAAATTATAATGAAAATTTAAATCCGTTTGAAACCTTATTAAATATTTTTATTCTACATATTTTGTTTTATGTAAGAGTACCTTAACTGAGTGAGCATGTCACTGAGATAACTATTACAAATAATTGCTGAGATATATGAAAACTATACAGAGTTAATGAGTACATTTACAAAATATGCAAAAATAACAAGTGCTGACTTGAGAGAAAAGAGAGAAGATACCCCTCTTCACCTTGGATAATAGAGAAATAGATATCTTTTGCTAATGTGGGGAAAATATAAACTTGCGTGTATTTATACTCCCAGTAGCCTCAGAACACTGGCAGTTACTGCCTTCTGTCATTGTTATTTTTCTTCTGTAAAGAATAAGAAAGCAAAGTGTGGGGTGGAGGGGGTCAAGGGGGAAAAAGAAGGGATGTCTGTAATACCTTCAACAATAAAGAGAAATTTAAAAAGAAGAAAGCAAGAACTCTAAGTACTCTGTTATTGAAAACAGAGTTAAGACCTTCCCTGCATTTTGCTGGAACAAACCAGACAAAAGTAACTGAACCATATTTGACTGAATTCATATAGATAAGCAGCTCTAGGCACTTTCTCACCAAGCCAATCTAAAAGTTAACAATCAACTCCCAGTAACTGAGGGTTGGGTGAGTTGTATAAACTGTAAAATATTCATAATAAAGTTATTAACATTTATTGAATGCTTACTTTATGAAAGCACTGTGCTAAAAAGTATCTTACATCATCTTATCTAATCTTTGTGACAGCTCTGTGAAGTAGAGTCTATTATTATGCCCATTTCTCAGATGAGGAAACCCATGCTTACAATGATTAACTTGTCCGAAGTTACACAAACACGAAGTGTCTGAGCTGGAAATAAAATTCAGGTATTATCCTAGAAACCCAAATCTTAACCATTGCACTATTCTTAGACTTTTTCTTTAAAAGCTATTGCTCTACACTAAATTTAAAATACAATTTAAGCCGAAGCCGGTTTTGCTCAGTGGATAGAGCGTCGGCCTGGGGACTGAGGGGTCCTGGGTTCGATTCCGGTCAAGGGCATGTACCTGGGTTGCGGGCACATCCCCAGTAGGAGATGTGCAGGAGGCAGCTGATCGATGTTTCTCTCTCATCGGTGTTTCTGACTCTCTATCTCTCTCCCTTCCTCTCTGTAAAAAATCAATAAAATATATTTAAAAAAATAAAAAAATAAAAAAAATAAAATACAATTTAAAGTTCAGATGTTTTAAATATAAGTTGCATCTTTGATAAACAAGATAGGAAAATATTTTAAAAAGTGGGGGAAGGGTTGTAGTATTAGAAAAAGTATCTCATCTGAGTCTTAGACAAGGCTTTTATCTCAGATTTTAAGCCATTCTTCATATGGTGGTACAAACCATAAATTGCAGGTTTAAGTTTCTTTGAAATGTTACTATAAGAACTTTCACAGTTTACATTTAAAATCTTTAAGTTCTGAGGTGAGAGAAAAGGGCATAAAATATATTTTAATATTCCAAACTATTGAGAAATTTTCGACATTTACAATTCTTGCCTTACATTCAACCAATGAAGAGGAATACTTTATAAAAAATGAACATAAACCCAAGACATCCCATTGCCACAGGAGTACTGATATTTGTTACTTTACAATTCACTGCTTTATTCATTGATTGCTGCCTAGTTATCACTCAACTGTACAGTAATTCCTCCACAACCATTAGGTCTGTTCAGGCCAAAATTCAGTTATTCCTCTCTGAAAAAGGAGTCTAGCAGAGTGGCTAAGGGAGTGGAATCTGCAGCCAGAATGCCTGGGTCCAAATTCTGGTTCCACAATTTAGTCAGCTGGGTGATGTTAGGCAAATTACTTAACCTTTCCACACCTCAGTTTCCTGATCTGTAAAATAATATTGTTAATAATAATAATAATAATAATAACAGTACTTCCTCATAGGTTTTTGTGAAATTGCAAGAGTTAACATATACAACATAGGAAAAGTGCTTAGAATGGTGACTGTCACAGAGTAAGTGCTATTCTTGTTAACTATTATCATTTATCTTTTAACTATTTTTTCTCCAAAATTTCAGTTTCAGTATATACAAACTTGACTCCCCTAACTGGGAATAATTAGAGAAGTTGGGGAAAGGGGGAAGCTGAATAGAAAAAGGAAAATAGAAGACAAAGTCAACGTGCAGTAAGCCTTCCAAATCCATGGGTTCTGCATCCATACAAATGTATCCACAAATTCAATCAACTGCTGAGCAAACATATTCAGAAAAAAAGTTACATTGTTGCTGAGGTGTATTGTGTAGTTAGGCCTACAGTGGTTGTATCTGCACTGAACAGGTACAGACTTTTTTTCTTCTCATTATTCCCTAAACAATACAGTAAAACAACTACTTACATAGCATTTATATCTATAATAATAAAAGCGTAATATGCTAATTAGACAGGACGTCCTTCCGGATGACCTTCCAGATGAAGCCGAGGCTGCGAGGGCTGAGGCAGCCACCGTGGCTGCAAGGGCCGAGCCCCTTGCACAAATTTCGTGCATTGGGCCTCTAGTTGTATTACAAGTAACCAGGAATTATAAGTAACTAGAGATAATTTAAACTATATGGGAGAATTTATGTAGGCTATATGCAAATACTATGCCATTTTAGCTAAGGGCATCCAAGGATTTGGGTATCTTCAGGGGGTCCTGGAACCAGTCCCCTGTAGTTACCAAGGGACAAATACAACTGTATGCATTTCCGAAGTGCAAGCTAGAGAAGATACAAAAAGCAGAGGGAAAGTAACCAAGATTTAGAACTGTATTCAGGTATCTGAGGAAGGAGGGAATTGAGATATGAGCAAGAGGATCTGACAGCATATTTTATGGAAAGAACAATTGAAACATACTAACTCAGCTAAATGGGATCATTTGAAAATTCCCATAAAGATTTTTTTCAGCCAAAACCGGTTTGGCTCAGTGGATAGAGCGTCGGCCTGCGGACTGAAAGGTCCCAGGTTCGATTCCGGTCAAGGGCATGTACCCGGGTTGCGGGCATATCCCCAGTAGGGGATGTGCAGGAGGCAGCTGATCGATGTTTCTCTCTCATCGATGTTTCTAACTCTCTATCTCTCTCCCTTCCTCTCTGTAAAAAATCAATAAAATATGTTTAAAAAAAAAGATTTTTTTCATCTCAAATTTCCAGGGGCCTCTGCTTCTCTGGGATCTGCAACTTGAAAAAACAACGCTGAGTCCTAACACCTACAAAGCCTTGAGCATATGGATGGTGGACTAGACACAGAGGAACACTGTTACCATCTACTAATGTGCATACAACCATCATTAAAGTGAAACAAGCTGATAAATTTCTCCTTGAAACCGCAAGAGGGGACAAGAGAAAGAAGGGAATCCTGGGCAGTTTCTAATGAGCAAAGTATGACAAGTGAACACTAATTTCCCAGTCTTCAGTATTGGTCATTTACAATGTGAACAAGCCCTTGTAACTCTGTCTCTTAATGTGCCAGACTCATCGTCTCAGTTTAATGCAGCTAAAATCTATTTATAAGGTCTTTTAGGTACACTCATGGGGTCAATCTTTCTAAATCTGGAGGTTTAAAATTATAAGTTTTTCAAATATGACTTCTCTTATTATATTTTGAGGAGACTTCCCCTCATGGTTGGGGAAGAACCTACCTGTTACACTTCTTGCCTACTTTAACTAATTATCGATGATTTCCACCGATGTCAGAAGAGATGATGGTAGTATTACATATCTATTCAGGGAAAACTACAAAGTTGCTTGATTTTAAGTTATGGTAAAGAATTTAAATAATATATTATCTAGGAATACATTATATCAAAAAACATATGTATCCAGAATTTGGTTGTTGACTGGGCTTCATTTGATTGTTGACTGGGCTTCATCTTGTTTGTTTGCTACTCAACTACTTAGTTTTAAAGGGCCCTATCCATGAAAATAAAGAGGAAGCCTTACCTGGTGCTGTATTCCTCCATACTGTCTAGATACCAAAATTGTGCTGATTTCATATCAATAATAGAATGATCAATTTTGTCTATGAAACACTATTCACACATTAGTTTTCACCAGCTCCTATTTCCACTATTTCTTCTTGCAGACATACTTAACCCACTCTTGAGACGCCCGGGAAGCTGACAAAGGAGACAGGAGACATATTTGTCAGTGAGAGCTTTTACCTATTGCACTGCTTCTCCTTAACCCAGTTCTAATATTGCATTCATCTCCATCAAGTGAATAAACCTATTTGTAGAAACAAGCAAGCCACATATATGCCCAGACCATTGAAAAACTCAATTTAAATGTAGCACAGGAAATATTGTTTAACATCTCAACTTGCCCCAGCTCTGAAGTAGAACTGATAATATTGACAGTGGACTGGAAAACCAAGGAGAGCCTAAGGTATATGCATTACATTATCCATTAGAATTTTCTATAGATTCATACATTTTCTGCACTTCCATGGATAATAATTTATATAGATTATAAGACACATAGAAAACTAACAGGAAATAGGCCTCCAGAAAGATTGTTCAAATAATAGAAACCTGAACAATACAACTTTACAATTAAGTGTGATACCTCCAAAAGTAGTGGAAAAATATAGAAAAGAGAGGCTGTAATTTTCTTCTCTTCTTTTGCCAACTAGAATGCTGATTCCTTCTTTGCTTACATTCAGAGCTATCCATTTTCTTTTTCTTAAAATGATTGTGAAAATAATTTCTTCTCAGAATTAAAAAAGGAAACTATGGCTTGTGGTGTGGGATTCAGGTAATGATATTGGGAGCAGTGTCACTATGGTTTTGGCTTTGCTAATGTTAGTGAAATCAAACACAGTTTAATGGAAACAAAGGTAGAAAAAATAGTCTTACATTGTAAGAAAAAAAAATAAGCCTCCTGCCATCTCTAATAGAATGATTTGCTCTTAAAAATGCATTTATATAGCCCAACCAGCGTGGCTCAGTGATTGAGCATCGACCTATGAACCAGGAGGTCACTGTTCAATTCCCAGTCAGGGCACTTGCTTGGGTTGCAGCTAGATCCCCAGTGGGGGGCATGCGGAAAGCAGCCAACCAATGATTCTCTCTCATCATTGATGTTTCTATCTGTCTCTCTCTCCCTTCCTCTCTGAAATCAATAAAAATATATTAAAAATGTATTTATATATAAAATACTAGGTTGAGCTAGATACCAAAGCAAGAGACTGCTTTGGGGCCTATGGGAATGTAAGAAGAGAAAATATCTAGGGAAATGATGCTAAATAATGGAACTTGACTCCACTATAAACTCCTATCTTCTAGACACCCAGCTTAGTCCATCCTGCTTCCCAGTCTTGCCCCAGTGAATCATTATACTTTTTTCTTACTACTTTCCTTCAATCCATACTGTTAGTCAGTATCCTCTAAACCTGCATTTCTCTTCTATGCCTCCAAGCCTTGGTGTATGGCATTCCTCTGCCTAAAATATTATATCTCAGTTTATGAAAATCTATTTCCCAAGTAATTAGTCTATCTTAAAGTCTTCCTTGACTGCCACAGGCAGAAGTGGCACTACCTTTTCCAGAAACCTGTAGAATACATTTCCATTATAAATTTTTAAAATTTTCTTCAAGATAAGCATTTAGACAGCAGATATTTGTTGCATTCCTACTATGCACAAGACAGCCCTCTAGGGATACGTGTTTCAGTGCTGAAAGCTGTGCAGTTCTAGAAAATTAAGAATCATTGGACACCTCCAAGATACATAAGTGAGCAACATATTAAAATGAATGCAATCTTGCTCAAAAGCGCATATTTCTTAGACATTCTTTAAAAGGAGACTTAATATCAGTTTGCTATTAATATCCCAAGTCCATTCTTATTGCAGTTTGGATCGACTCCTATTATTCAAACTTAGTTTTTTTGTTTTTTTAAATAAAACTAATGAATTCAAATGTCTGCATATCAACAGAAAAACGATCCCCTCTTCTGTGTAATTAAGTGCATTGTATTAATGTGTGCATAATGTAAAATCAATAAATAATGAATTACCACTGATTGTAATTGAATGTTTTCATAATTTTATTGTCAGCCATGATCCATAGTACATTTATACTCCATTAAATTAATTAGTGTGTCATTTCTATTACATACATCAGCAGTGAAGTAATGCAGTAACATCTGTTTTTAATGTTTTAAAGATGGGATATCCCTTATAAAGTAAAAGAAGGAGTTACTAGAGATATTTTCAGTGATGAGCATTTATGGTGGTATCTTTAAGGAGATCTAATAAATGCATTTATATTTCTTATGATAACTATATTTTAATACACTATCTATTGAGTAACAATACTCAGACTTAAACCCTTTCTTTCTATGGAAATGAATTGAGAAACTCTTCTTTTGTTACATTGCTCTATCTCATTGAAAGTTTATCAATTAGCAATGGTAAGCTGTTCCTCCACCACACTTAGAAGTTACAGAGTAGAGATATAAACATAGTATAATCAGGGAAAAAAGAAAGAAAGAAAGAAGGAAAGAAAGAAAGAAAGAAAAAGAAAGAAAGAAAGAAAGAAAGAAAGAAAGAAAGAAAGAAAGAAAGAAAGAAAGAAAGGAAGGAAGGAAGGAAGAAAGAAAGAAAGAAAGAAAGAAAGAAAGAAAGAAAGAAAGAAAAGAATTTTGTGCTGAAGACCAATTTGTAATATTTTGTAATCAGTCCTTTCACAAAAAAACATACTCATGTATTCTGTTAGTATACAAAGCAAACAGTGATGAATAAATTCTCATTTGAAATTATTTGATAAGGTCAATGAAACATTGCATTTTGGAAGTGATTAAAAAGCTTTTAACTAAAGTATGGTTGCCAGATTTAGCAAGTGAAAATACAGTATGCAATATTTGGGACATACTTAAACAAAAAAAAGTTCATCGCTGATCTGAAATTCAAATTTAACTGTTTCCTGTATCTTTATTTGATAATCTAATAACTCCTACATAGGAGGAATCAGAGAAGGCTTCCAGGTTGAGGTGGTACTTGAACCATGGTGAAGGATCACTTGAAGTTAGCTAGGTGAGAATGTGTAGAAGGGTTGGACAAGGCATTTGAGGAGGAGGCATGAATAAAATAGTTGGAGGATCAGTATGGCTGGAGGGTAGGAGTGTGAGAGAGTCAGAGAGAGTGATGAAAAATAGGGGTGAGCCGTTCAGTTTATCTAGAAAATTAACTTCTAACTTCACAATGATGACAGATAAAAGGGACATTATTTTACTTGAATCTCCAACCCTTTTCTCCAAGTTCACAGAGAAGTCTGACAGGTGTAAACACAGCAGCCGCTGTATGAAACAGTTGCATAAAAGAAAACAAAATTCTGCTCTGTCCAAAATTCTTTGTCCTTCAGAAACTTCAACAGGTTTCACCTTGCTCTGTGAGAGCTAATCAGCTTTTGATTTTCTTCAGTAAGAAACCTGATCACTTCTCTTTTCTTTGAAAATGTCACATTACACATTCTATGCAACTGTTTCCACCTGTCTGGGTGGCAGCTCTCAATGTAATTTTAGGGCTGGAGTAGGAAATCTGAGTGCTCCAAAAGAAAAATTTTCACCAATAACTGATGGTTGATGGTAGAACCAAATGCCCTTTAATATAAACTGATGTTTGTATGCTGTTTGGATACTGACTTCTGAAAAGTTTTGTTCTAGGCATAAATTGCTGTTTATCATGTTACTTACTAGAATCTCTCAATATGAGGCTTTTACTGTGGCAAATCATATTTATTCCTATTGCCCTGAAGGGTTATTCATACAAAGTATAAATTCCTATAAATATCACTCATCACAAGGAGTCTCAAAAATTCATTTCAAAATGAATGTCATGCATTTTAAAATAATTTATCTAAATTCCACTTAAAATATAGACCTAAATAGATACAATTTGAGCCCTAAATGTCTGAAAAGAAAGAAAAGTTTAAGTAGAAGATGAGACCTGCTTTTCTAAAAAAATTATATGTTTTATTGATTTTTTTACAGAGAGGAAGGGAGAGAGACAGAGAGTCAGAAACATTGATGAGAGAGAAACATCGATCAGCTGCCTCCTGCACACCCCCCACTGGGGATGTGCCCGAAACCAAGGTACATGCCCTTGACTGGAATCGAACCTGGGACCCTTCAGTCCGCAGGCCGACGCTCTATCCACTGAGCCAAACCGGTCAGGGCGAGACCTGCTTTTATATAAAAATTAGTGCTACTATTATCATTAACAATGACTTGTAAATCATTCTGTTTTGGAATACAAATACCAAGCCTCTGTATATAAGGGAAATGTTTGAAAATGAAAATGTTCTGTGTTTCATCATATGACATTTTTATCTTTTTCTAATTCCTTCTTTGTTTTTCCTTTCATACATATGCAAAAAGGGATCTAAAATAGTTTCAGTTCTCTTGTAAGTCATGAACAATGTTTTCAACACAAATAAAAATATTTGCTCATACACACACACCTCCATACTCCCTTCCCCTACAAACACACAATCATTCTACCACTACCACAAAAATATCAATCATTAATTACTACTATCTTTATCTTTGGTGCAAGCAAACAAAAATTTCCATTTTACTGCTCTATTGCTAGAGACCCATCCAGGAGTTACCACCATCTAGTGGCATGTAGGGGTATTTAATCCTTTTACTTTTCAAAAGTAAATTGCATTTTTTTAAAGTAAAATAAAGTGGAAATAAACAAGAAAATAAAGAACTCTTCAGTATATAATATATCTGCTACAACATTGTTTGATTGTGAATCAAGGTAATTATTTTTGTTTCCAAATAAAGTGGACTTCGTCCAGGTTTTTTAGCATGTTAACACTTTTCTTTGGGATAAAAATGTGAACTATACAATTATGTATTTCTTTCCATAATTCCACCTTAAATTTAGTGAAACTCCATGCTGAAAAATATTTTGTCATTGACTTACCGATTATTTTCAATAATAATTTGCTATTTTTATTTGCTTACAATTGTAGCTCTTAAGAAGTTTCTGTGTGTGCAGATTCCTGGGATGTTGTCACAAATGATTTCCTTGTATTCATGGCTACATAAATATTGCCTTGAAGGAAAAAAGTGTTAACATTTTGTCCAAATATTTTAGGATTCTTTTAGAAATAGGGTATTAAATAACATGATAAATATATCTATAAAAATCCCTCCATGTAGGAGTTACAAAGATTTTTTTATTAAATAGTGATCTCCTATCATTTTTTAGGGTCATGCACATAGCAAACTCAAGGTGGTACGTGACTTTGTGTTTAAAGTAGAAAACACAGAAATACTGCAGAATTTTAGTTCAGTCTTAAGAATCAAACGCTGCTCTATTGACTACAAATGGCAACTTCCATGTAAATGGCCAAATTTTATAAATAATTAGTAATTAGTGCCAAATAGTGCTTATTTAAAAAATCTGCCTTGAGTTTTAAAAATATAAGAATTACATTTAATATTTTTTAGTTAATTCACTTTTCCCTGAGGAACAAAAAAAAAAAATAGATAGTGACTACTCCAAATGGGCAATTTGATCACTTTATTCCATTGAAGAACTGCTGAGGTGCTTAGGACAGTTCTTTTGTCTCTGCCAGTAAGGAAATCCTTAAATATGAATGGGTAGATTCTGAGTCTCTAGGTTAGCAACCACTTTCATTTCCCAGAGTCACTGAAACCAAGTCTCATTAATCTATGTCTTGTAAAAAGTTATAAATGTCATATTAAAATGTGTGTGTTATAACGGTTTCTCCATCTGAGATAGAAAACAAAAATAACAATAGATTTCTGAGGCTCAGTTCTCCCATAATTTAATATCAGAATTTAATTCATGTCATAGTGGTATTACTGAGTCATAATATTAGGAATGTAATGACTTAAAAAATCAGCTGGTGCCTTAGAAATAGACATCTACTAATTGATCAGAATATTTGTTTGCAGTATGTTTTAAATTATTTTGGAAAAAAATACATACAGTGCTGATTCAATTATGTTTTCATTTGATAATTATAAAAATTTATATGTATTTAAAAGGCAATCTAGTCTTTGTTCCTGTTATCTTTCTCTGTTCTCATCGAGATTTTACCCCAAAAGTGGAATCTAAGTCGAGAAATAATTAATGAGTGCCCTTGTTGTAGCCTGGATATTATATAATACTGCTTTAATGTGTGCAAATAAATTATGTGATAGAAATTGTGATGTTTAGGAGTAGGAAAATCCAAATTCTTTTATACTTAATGTGAAAATAAATGGGGCATTACAATTAAATTGAATAAGCACTGATACTTCAAACATCAGAAGTACATTTTCTCAGCTGGATTTCTTAAGTGGCTATTATTTCATCTGCATTATGGGAATCTTAAATTTTAAAGAAGAATAACATTTCCTAAAATATTAATACAGCAAGAGGAATAACTAGAAGCAATATTTTGCTTTAGTTAGACACAAAACATTTTTTTTCACGTTATCCAGAAGCCATCAGTGAGAATATTTTAGTAGAAATTTAAAGGACAATAATTAAATAAAATATTTCTTTCTCAAAATATGCATGTTAGCTCCTTCAGTTCTGAGCTATTTTGCTTCCAAATTAAAATGCATGTTTTTAATTTATTCAACATTTCTTATTTAAAATCAGTGTGTAGGTTAGGGGTTAGGCTACAGTAATTTATCAGAGGGAAACCTTCCATGTGTACACTCTGAAGTGGGAAATTTTGTTGTAGCATTCTGGAAGAGCAGTGAAACCCTATATATTATTGTATCCTATAGCATCGTAAGGCAAGAATTACACTAAAAGCTAATTCTTAAATTTAAGACAAAGACAAAAATTTTAAATCAGGCAACTCTGATTATCTAAGTAACCTGAGGCATTTAAGTTCAGAGAAAATGGTCTGAACCCATTCACTAAGATGGTGATAGAGACACTATATTAAGAGAGTGGGAAGTGCTCAAAAATAAAAACTCTTATTGTACAGCTAAAAATAACCTCCAAGTGCCCTGGTCAGTGTGGCTCAATGGTAAGAGCCGGCCAGTGCACTGAAGGGTCACAGATTCAAGTGCGGTATCTGGGTTGCAGATTCGATCCCAGTGGGTCACGTGTGGGAGTCAACCAATCAATGTTTCTCTCTCACATTGATGATTTTCTCTCTCTCCTCTCTCTGCCCCTCTCCCCTCCCTTCCACTCTCTCTGAACATCAATGGAAAAATTATCCTCAGGTGAGGATTAACAACAACATAAAGTAATCATCATCATCATCATCATCCCCATGAATGTTGTACATCTGAAATTAATACAGCATGTCAACTCTAAATTCAAAAACTAAAAAATAATATAAAGTAAAAGAAAAAGAAAGAAAAGGGGGAGTGAATATAAAGAGGATGATATGACCTTTCAGATAAGCTTAGATTATACAAGGAGGCACACAAAAGATAGAAAAATACACACATTAAAGAATAAATATTTTTAAGTGGCACATATACGCCTATTTACACACTATCAGTCAGGAAGGTTGAAGCCACGGAAGGGATGAGAACTGTGAAATTAGTAGAAAAATTTAAAACCACAGAAAAAGCACTTTAATAAAGATATTGGAGTAAGAACAACAACAACAAAAAAGGATGCAATGATGTGTTTCTCAGAGTTGTGATGTTTATTTAAAATGCATATTCCTACACATGTACAAAATGAATCCAAATATCTGGAAATGGGCCCAGGGATCTGCACTTGATTAAATGCCAAGGTGAATTTGTTTAATTTTTTCAAAGTAGAAAGTAAATATAATTTTAAAAGTCAAATAATGCTAAAAGACACAATAACTAATAGTTCCATTGGCCAATCCATTCCCAAACCTTTAAAATTCCTCCTCAAAGGGAACAACTTTCAAATGTTTAGGTAATCTCTACTGGCATTTACCTCCACATTTCTTCTTTTCTTCCTCCCTTCCTCCTTTCTCTTTCTGTCTTTCTTTCTTTCTTTCTTTCTTTCTTTCTTTCTTTCTTTCTTTCTCTCTCTCTCTCTCTTTCTTTCTTTCTTTCTTTCATTCTTCTTTCTTTCCTTCTTTCTTTTTAATGCCTGAAAACAACAATGATTTACTTCTCATGATTCTGGGGGTCAGGCATTTAGTCGGGCCTTGACTAGTAGTTCTGCTTCACATAGCATCATCTGGTAGTTACTCAGCTGGATTCAGCCAGCATCTGAACTGAACCGGAAGGATCAAACAGGCTTTGTTCATCAATTTGGAGATTTGGAGTCTCTGAGCTCTCCTTTTCCTTAGGACAAGCTTTGGCTTCCTCCCAGCATGGTAGTTTCAAAGTAGTTAGACTTAAAAGTCAGCTGGCTTCCAAGAGCGATGAAACAGAAACTGCCAGTCCTCTGAAGGCCTGGCTTAGAAGGCCCATATCTGCTATATTATTACACAGTCAAACCTAGTCACAAGGCCCATCCAGATTAAAGGGGAAGAGGAATAGACTCCACATCTTTTTTCTTTTTAAAATAATTTTAATTATAGTTGACATACAATATTATATTAGTTTCATGTGCAAAACATAGTGATTAAACATTTATATAACTTACAGAGTGATCACCTGATAAATCTAGTGCCCATCAGACACCATACATAGTTATTACAACATTATTGACTACATTCCCTATCCTACTTTTTACATGCCCATTACTATTTTGTAACTACCAATCTGTATGTCTTAATCCATTCCCCCTTTTCAAGCATTTATTTTTTAATTGAGTTCAGATAGTAAGGGAGAGGGGAGAAAGAGATAGAAACATCAATGATGAGAGAGAATCATTGATCAGCTGCCTCCTGCATGCTCCCTACTGGGGACCAAGCCCACAACCGGGGCATGTGCCCTTGACTGGAATCGAAAGGGGACCCTTCAGTCTGCAGGCTGATGCTCTATATTCACTGAGCCAAACCAGCTAGGACTCAACCATTTATTTTAATGTCCCTCCCATCAGGAAATCATCAAAATGTTCTCTATATTTATGAGTTTGTTTCTGTTTTGTTTGTTTATTATGTCTTAGGTGTTTTGGTTTTTGCTCCACATACAGTATAATTGGCATTATATGACATTTGCTTTTTGAAGTCTTTTTTATTTCACTCAGCACAATGCCCTCTAAGTCCATCCATGTTGTTACAGATGGCAAGATTTCATTCATTTTTTTTACTGGGTCATATTTCACCCACCCCCTCCCCTCAGACAACTGTCAATCTGTTCTCTGTATCTAAGAGTCTGTTTCTATTTTGGTTGTTAGTTTATTTTATTGAGTGAAATCATATGGTACTTGTCTTTCTCTGACTGGCTTATTTCACTTAGCATAATGCTCTCAAGGTTTATCTAGGTCAGCGGTTCTCAACCTGTGGGTCTCGACCCCTTTGGCGTCGAATGACCCTTTCACAGGGGTCGCCTAAGACCATCCTGCATATCAGATATTTACATTACGATTCAACAGTAGAAACATTACAGTTATGAAGTAGCAACGAAAATAATTTTATGGTTGGGTCACAACATGAGGAACTGTATTTAAAGGGCCAGGAAGTTGAGAACCACTAGTGGTCACAAAAGATAAGATTTTCTTCCTTTAATGGCCGAGTAGTAGTCCATTAAGGGGTGGGGAACCTTTTTTTCTGCCAAGGGCCATTTGGATATTTATAACATCATTCGTGGGCCTTACAAAATTACCCACTTAAAAATTAGCCTGCTATATTTGGTCAAACATTTAATTAATTCACCTCTAATGCCTTGGCAGGACCAGACCAAATGATTTTATGGGCCTTATATGGCCTGCAGGCTAGATGTTCCCCACCCCTGGATGTGCCATAGCTTTCTTATCCACTCATCTACTGATGGGTACTTGAACTGTTTCCAGATCATGTCTATTTATGTAATGTGGCAATGAACATAGGAGTGCATACATTCTTACAAATTAGTGTTTTGGGATTCTTCCGATATATTCCCAGAAGTGGAATTGCAGGGTCATAAGACAGTTAAACTTTTAATATTTTGAGGAAACTCCATACGGCTTTCCACAGTGGCTGCACCAGTCTGCATTCCCACCAAAAGTGCACAGGGGTTCCTTTTTTTTCATCAACACTTGTCTATTGTAGATTTGTTGATGGTAGCCATTCTGACAGGTGTGAGGTGATATCACATTGTGGTTTTAATTTGCATATCTCTGATGATTAGTGATGTTGAGCAATTTTTCATATGTCTATTGTCCATCTGTATGTCCTCTTTGCAGAAGTTCATACAGTATTCAGGTCCTTTGCCCATTTTCTAAATTGGATTGGGGTGTTGTTGTTTTTTTGTTTTGTTTTTTTTGGTGTTGATTTTTGTAAGTTCTTTATAAATTTTGGACATTAACCCCTTATCAGATGTATCATTGGTGAATATGTGCTCCCATTCAGTGGGTTGTCGTTTCATTTTGTTGATGGTTTCATTTGCTGTGCATAAATATTTTAGTTTGATGTAGTCCCATTTGTTTATTTGTTTATTTTTTATTTTTATTTTTATTTTTTTGCACAAGGCTAACTTAGCAGAAAAAAATAATGCTAAAAGAAATGTCCTAGATTTTACTACCTATGTTTTTTTTAGGATATTTATGGTTTTCAGTCTAATATTTAAATCTTTACCCATTTTGAGTTTATTCTTGTGTATGGTATAAGAAGGTGGTCTAGTTTCATTTTTTTGCATATTCTGTATCTGTCCAATTTACCTAATGCAATATTGAATAAACTATCCCCACTCCATTGTATGTTCTTACTTCCTTTGTCAAATATTAATTTACCATAAAGGTGTGGGCTTATTTCTGGGCTCTCTATTCTGTTCCATTGATCTATATGTCTGTTTTTATGCCAGTACCTTGCTCTTTTGATTACTATGGCCTGTAGGATAGTTTGATATCACCTAGCCAGGTTCCTCCAACTTTGTTCATCTTTCTCAAGATTGCTGAGGCTATTTGGGGTCTTTTGTAGTTCCATATAAATTTTTGGCATATTTTTTCTATTTCTGTCAAATATGCCATTGGTATCTTTTAAATAATCTTTTTTTAAAAAATTGAGAGAGAGAGAGAGAAAGAGAGATATCAATGTGACAGAGAAACATCTATCTGTTCCCTCCCACACATGTCCCAACCGGTGATCAAACCAGCAACATAGATATGTGCCCTGACCGGGAATTGAACCAGTCAACTTTTGGTGTATGAGACAATGCTCCAGCCAACCGAGCCACACCTGCCAGGGTGACTATTGGTACCATGACTGGAATCATGTTGAAACTATAGATTGCTCTAGGTAGTATGGATATTTTGATGATGTTAATTCTTCCTATCCATGAGCATGGTATATGCTTCCACTTATTTGTATCTTCTTCAATTTCTTTCTTCACTGTCCTATAATTTTCCAAGCATAGGTATTTTTAAATACTTGGTTAAATTTATTCCTAGGTATTTTATTTTTTTATTTTTTGGTATTTTATTTTTTGATACAATTGTAAATGCTGGAGGGAGTCGGGGGTTAGGGGACATATGTAATACTTTCAACAATAAAGATTTTTTTAAATTGTAAATGGGATTGTTTTTTTAGTTTCACTTTCTGATAGTTCTTATGGGTGTATAGAAGTGCAACTGATTTCTGGATATTTATTTTGTATCCTGGAACTTTATTGAATTCACTTATCAGTTCTGGTAGTTTTTTGGTGGAATATTTAGAGTTCTCTATGTATAGTATCATGCCATCTGAAAATAATGATGCTTTTATTTCATTTCTAATTTGGATGCCTTTTATTTCTTCTTTTTGTCTGACTGCTGTGGCTAAGAATCCAGTACTATGTTGAATAAGAGTGGTGAAAGTTGACAACCCTGTCTTGTTCCCAATGTTAATGAAAATGCTTTTAGTTTTTGCCCATTGAGTATGATGTTGGCTGTGGATTTGTCTATATGGCCTATATTATATTGACATATGTTCCATCTCTTCCCACTTTTCTGAGAGTTTTTATCATAAATGAATACTGTATTTTATCAAATGCTTTTACTGCATCTATTGATATGATCATGTAATTTTCATCCTTCAATGTTTTAATGTGGTGTATAGCATTAATTGATTTGTGGATATAGTACCAACTGTGCATCACAGGAATAAATCCCACTTGATCATGGTGTATATTTTCAATATCTTGCTGGATCTGGGTGGCTAATATTTTGTAGAGGATTTTAGCATCTATATTCATTGGGAATGATGACCTATATATTTTTTCTTTGTATTATCTTTTTCTGATTTTTGAATTAGAATAATGCTGGCCTCATAAATAGAGCTTGGGAGTTTTCCCTCCTCTTGAATAATTTGTAATAGTTTGAGATGGAAAGGTGTTAGTCCTCCTCTGAATGTTTGGTAAAATTCACCTGTGAAGACATCTGGTCCAGTACGTTTTTGTGGGGAGTTTTTTTTTTATTGCTTCAATTTCACTAGTTGTAATCTATTCAGATTCTCTGATTCTTCCTGATCGAGTTTTGGAAGATTGTATCTTTCTATAAACTTATCCATTTCATCCAAATTGTCCAATTTATTGGTGCATAGTTGTTTGCAATATTTTCTTACAATCCCTTGTATTTCTGTGGAGTCAGTTGTTACTTCTCCTCTTTCATTTTTTATTTTATTTATTTGGGTCCTCTCAGTTTTTTTTTGTGTTTTTTCTTCATGAGTCTTGTTAAAGACTTGTTAAATTAGTTAAATCTTCTGTATAATTTCAAGAACTAGTTCTTGGTTTCATTGAACTTTTGAATTTTTTAAGTCTTAATATCATTTATTTTCACTCTAATCTTTATTATTTACCTCCTTCTACTGACTCTGATTTTTGCTGTTCTTTTAGGTGTAAGGTCAGGTTGTTTGTTTAAACTTTATTTAAGACTAGAGGCCTGGTGAACAAAAATTTGTGCACTGGTGGGAGAGGGGAGTGGGGGGTGTCCCTCAGCCTGACCTGTGCCCTCTCACAGTCTGGGACCTCTCGGGAGATAACCACCGCTGGCTTAGGTCTGCTCCCCGGGTGACAGATGGCAGGCCCAATCCCTCGGTGCCTGCCCTGCCTCCCCGGGTCGCGCACAAGACAGGGCCGATCCAGGGGTTGGGGCACCGCCCCAGGTCGCGCACACAGCAGGGCTTTTTTTTGGGTTGGGTCGCACACGGGACGCCCGGGCAGGCCGGCTGATCGCTGCTGCCACCTCTGGTCAGGTCACACACGGGATGCCCGGGAGGTCCAGCGGATCACTGCTGCCCCGCCCGGCCACCCCAGTTTGGGTAGCACACGAACACCCGCCGCCCCAGGTTGCAGATAGCAGGCCTGGATGGCAGCAGGGCAGGTGGGGTGGAGCTGTCCTGCCCTGCCTGCAGTATGCAAATTAGCCGCCATCTTTGTTGGCAGTTAATTTGCATATCATGCTGATTCGCCGATGGGAGGCATAGTGAAGGTACGGTCAATTACCATGTTTGTCTAGTATTAGATAGGATTATTCTTGCCTCTTTAGGTAGGCCTGTACTGCTATGAATTTCCTTCTTCTGACTTCTTTTGATGTGTCCCATAGATTTGGGGTTGTTGTTTGTTCATTTTCTCTTCTCTCAAGTTAACTTTTGATTTCTTCCTTGATATCATTGTTGACCTATTTATTGTTTATTAACATGTTATTTAGCTGTCGTGTATTTGTGTGTTTTTCATTTTTTTTCTTATAATTGATTTATAGTCTAAAACCATTGTGGTCAGAGAAGATGCTTGATATGATTTCCATCTTCTTGAATTTATTAAGGCCTTATTTATTTTATGTGCACTTGAAAAGAAAGTATATTCTGCTGCTTTTGGGTAAAATGCTCTGACGATATCAATTAAATCCACCTGATCTAGTGTGTCATTTAAGCCTGCCTTTTCCTTGTTGATTTTTTTGTCTGGCAGATCTTTACATTTATGTTAATGGGATGTTAAAATTCTCTTCTATGGCTGTATTACTGTCAAAATTTCCCTTTACATCCAACAACACTTGCTTTATATATTTAGGTGCTCCTATGTTGGGTGCATGAAGATTTACAAGGGTTATACTCTCTTGTTGGATTGCCCCTTTTATCATTATGTAGTGTTCTCCTTTGTCTCTTACTATAGTCTTGGTTTAATAATCTGTTTTGTCAGATATAAGTATTGCTACTCCACCTTTTTTTCATTTCCAATTGCATGGAATATATTTTTTCATCCCTATATGTATAGTCTGTGTGTATCTTTCTTTTTTATTTTTTAAATCCTTACCTGAGGATATGTTTATTGATTTTAGAGAGAGAGGAAGATCAATGTGGGAGAGAAACATTGATCAGATTGCCTCTTGTACACACCCTGACCGGTTATTGAACCCACAACTTAGGCATGTGTCCTTACTGGGAATCAAACCCACAACCTTTTTAGTATATGGGATGATGCTCCAAATAATCATGCCTCCTCACCAGGTCTGTGTATTTTTTGTTCTGACATGGTACTCTTGTAGACAATAAATATACAGCTCTTGTGTTTGTTTGTTTTTTAATCTATTTGGCTATACTCTGTATTTCTATTAGAGCATTTAAGCCATTTACATTTAAAGTGTTATTGATAGGTATGCATTTATTGCTATTTTATTTTTAATTATGTTCCTCTCCTTCTTCTTCTTCTTCTTCTTGCTCCTTCCTCTTCTTTGTATTCTTCTTCTTCCTCTTCTCCTTCTTTTTCTTAAAGATACTTTAACATTTCTTATAATACTGTTCTGTTGTTAAGGAACTATTTAAACCTTTTCTTTGCTGGGAAGCTCTTTATTTGTCCATCAGTTTTAAATGATAGCCTTTCTGGGTAACATAGGCTTCGTTGTAGGTCCTTGCTTTTCATCACTTTGAATATTTTATGCCAATACTTTCTGGCCTGAAATGTTTCTGTTGAGAAGTCAACTGACAGTCTTATGGAGCTCTCTTGCAGGTGACTAACTCTCTTTCTCTTGATGTTTTTAAAATTATCTCTTTGTCTTTTATCTTTGCCATTTTTTTTAATTAAATCTTTATTGTTCAGGTTACCTTTGTTCCTCTTTTTTTCCCCCCATAACTCCCCTCCTCCCAGTTCCCTCCCCACCCTCCGCCCTCACTCCCCACCCACTGTCCTCATCCATAGGTGCACGATTTTTGTCCAGTTTCTTCCCGCATCTCCCATTCCCCTTTCCCCCCCAAGAATAGTCAGTCCATTCCCTTTCTATGTCCCTGATTCATTATAATCACCAGTTCATTCTGTACATCAGATTATTTATTCACTTGGTTCTTAGATTCACTTGTTGATAGATGCATGTTTGTTGTTCACAATTTGTATCTTTACCTTTTTCTTCTTCCTCTTCTTAAAGGATACCTTTCAGCATTTCGTATAATACTGGTTTAGTGGTGATGAACTCCTTTAGCTTTTCCTTATCTGTGAAGCTCTTTATCTGACCTTCAATTCTGAATGATAGCTTTGCTGGATAAAGTAATCTTGGTTGTAGGTTCTTGGTATTCATCACTTTGAATATTTCTTGCCATTCCCTTCTGGCCTGCCAAGTTTCTGTTGAGAAATCAGCTGACAGTCGTATGGGTATTCCCTTGTAGGTAATTGAGTCTCTTTCTCTTGCTGCTTTTAAGATTCTCTCTTTGTCTTTTGCTCTTGGCATTTTAATTATGATGTGTCTTGGTGTGGTCCTCTTTGGATTCCTTTTGTTTGGGGTTCTCTGCGCTTCTTGGACCTGTAAGTCCATTTCTTTCACCAGGTGGGGGAAGTTTTCTGCCATTATTTCTTCAAATAGGTTTTCAATATCTTGCTGTCTCTCATCTTCTGGCACCCCTATTATTCTGATGTTGGTACGCTTGAAGCTGTCCCAGAGGCTCCTTACACTATCTTCGTATTTTCGGATTCTTTTTTCATTTTGCTTTTCCGGTTGGGTGTTTTTTGCTTCTTCGCATTTCAAATCTTTGGCTTGATTCTTGCGCTCCTCTGGTCTGCTATTGGGTGTAATATTCTTTATTTCCGACCGTGTATGCTTAATTTCTAGTTGTTTCTTTATCATAGCATCGAGGGTCTCATTAGTTTTCGTGAGGCTCTCCAGAAGTTTATTGCAAGCCCTCAAAATTGCGTTTTTTAGCTCTATATCCTCCATTTCTGTCATGTTTTTTTGTCTCCGCATTTTTTATGCTTTCTTGGTGCACCCCCTAGTGGTCTTTGTGCGCAGTCTTGTTCTAGTTGAGCCTTGATTGTTGTAGTTAATACTAGAGGGATTTGACCACCAGGCCGACTGGCTGTGTGAATCAGCTGTGTCTGCTGCAGTGGGAAAACTTCTGTCCTCTGGGGGGGCGCTAATCTAGCCTTTGCCTGCGGCGATCCGGCAAATGGCTCTGCGCAGGGCTTGGGCGGGGCGGGCTCAACAGGGCGGGCGGAGGGAGCCGTTATGGTGCCCTCAGTCCTGTTCCCAGAGGCTCTGCTTCTCAGAACCCCCGGAACCGCTGCAAACCTCGGAGGGAAAGCTGCCTTCCAACTGATGCCAGACACTCCCGCTTCTCCCGTTTGGGTCCGAGTCCCCAGCGATTCGCCCGTATCTGGAGCTCAGAGTCTGAGACTCCCCCCTGACCGAAAACGACAACCGCGCTCTCAGCCACCAGCCCGCTTTGCGCGCGCACCTCCGCACCTGAGTTTTTTCCACACTGCGCCTCCTCTGAGCCTCGGTGTGCTGTTATTTTTCCTTCTAGTTGAAGAGTCTCTCCTCAGCCAGCCTTCCTGTGGTTCTGGGTGATGTCCGTTCCGTCTTTTAGTTGTATTTTTGAAGTGGTTGTTTGCGGCAGCAGTCTCCAGTGTTTACCTATGCCGCCATCTTGGTCTCCTTCCTATCTTTGCCATTTTAATAATTATGTGTCTTGGTATGGGCCCTTTTAGGTTCATCTTGTTTGAGAATTCTGTGATTGCTGGACTTGTGTCTTTTTCCATCACCAGTTTAAGGAAGTTTCAGTCATTATTTCTTCAAATAGGTTCTCAATCCCTTGCTCTCCCTCTTCTCCTTCTGGTACCCCTATGATGTGGATGTTGTTATGCTTTATGTTGTCCAAAAGGTCCCTTAAACTATTCTCATTTTTTTACTGCTATAATTGGGTGTTTTCTTCTACATTGTATTCCAAATTGCTGATTCAATCCTTTGCTTCATCCAACCTACTTTTTATTCCTTCTAGTGCATTATTCATTTCAGATATTGTATTCTTCATTTCTGACTGGTTCTTTTTTATGGTGTCTATGTCCCTTTTTATGCTTATTATTTCTTTGTTTAAGTTCTCATTGATTTCTTCCATTCTTTCTCTAAGTTCCTTGTGCATCTTTATGACCATTGTTTTGAACTCTATATCTGGAAAATTGCTTACCTCCATTTCATTTAGCTCTCTTTCTGTAGATTTCTCTTGTTCATTCCTTGTGAGTATTGTTCTTTGTATCCCCATTTTGGCTGCCTTTCTGTGTTTGTTTCTATGTATTAGATAGAGCTTCTAAGACTCCCAGGTTTGATAGGGTGGCTTTATGTAGTAAGAGTTCTCTGGAACCCTGTGTCACAGTTTCCTTGATCATCTGTGCTGAATGATCCAGAAATTTCCTTTTGTGTGGGTTTTGTGGGCTCTCTTGTTGTAATTAAGTCTTGATTGCTACTGGTCTATCCATGTGTGGATTCAACCCTCAGTCTTTCTGATTGTGAGGATCAACCCTGATCACAGTGTACAAGCTGCTGTGTGGGTGCTGACCACACAAAGCAATATTTGCCTCAGCAGGATTTGGTGCTTGCTGAAATAACCTTTTGGATATGCCACTTGTGAAGCTAATTGGATCCTGCTCTGATGTTATTTGAAGCTGGCCACTGAGTGTGTTGGTTCTGGGCCTTTAGTGCAGGCTAATGTCAGATGCTGCCTGTGACTGACATTGGGCAACCTGTTTGGAGCTACAAAGGGATCCACAATTTGTGGCTGCCTCTGCTGGGCCTGAGTTTGTGTGGGATGGGTAAAGCTGTGCACCAAGGCTGGCTTTTTACCAGCACAGGATCCAGGGAAAGTTCCCCAAAAGTGCCTAGGAACCCTGAGGCCTGCCTTTGCCTGCCTCTGTATGCCAGCTGCCTATTAGGCTAAGTGACTGAAAGAACCTCTGGTAGAACTCAGGTTGCATGTGACAAATTCTTAGTGAGTCAGCAGGTAGGGGAAAGAGGTGTTCACCAGATCTAAACAGGTTTAAACAGTGCCAGTGCTGGGTCTGAGGTCACTCAGCAAATGTCCCAGGGTATGCCACGTCTAGCCACCACTGGATGGGTTCTCATACACATTTGTGGTGAGGTGGGGACTCTGGGATCCATCAGGGTGAGGCCAACAGTTTATCAGGCCCAAAAAGACCAAGATTTGGCTATGTGAAGGGAAGGCTCTGCACCTGTCAGATGTATAAGTAAAAAATTTCCCCCACTGAGAGCCATATCACAGAGATGGTCCCAGATTCTGCCAGAAGCCCAATCTCAGTATCTCTGGTAGTTGGGAGAGAGGAAAGTGATGGTCAGGTTTGGGGGAATTTAAGTGTGTGGTACCCCATCCAGAGGCACACAATTTAATCTGTGCTGGATTCTGCTCAGATTTCATCAGGGTGGAGACACCAAGAGTCAAGAGTGTGGGGCTACCTGAGACAGGACAGTGGGGCTAGAGGATCTTCCATGTGGGAGCTGCACCAGTCAGTTTCACAAGAAAGTAGGGGTATGGCTCCCATGCTTAAGCCTCACAACTCAGTCACTGACACCCCCTGAGTTGGCCTAGACTTCTATATCCCAGCCCAAGCAGCCGGATCCGGCCCGTTTGAAATGAATAAAACTAAAATAAAAAAAAAAAAGACCGTACCCTTTTATGTAATGATGTTTACTTTGAATTTATATTAGTTCACACAAACACTCCATCCATGCTTTTGTTCCGGCCCTCTGGTCCAGTTTAAGAACCCATTGTGGCCCTTGAGTCAAAAAGTTTGCCCACCCCTGCTAGGCTGATGCTCTATGGAGTTGCATGCTCCACCCAAGAAAGATAGCATCTGAAGTGAGGTAGAGTGACTCAGCACAGGGGGTCCCAACAATTCTCTTCTCAATTTTCTTCACAAATCCACAAACCTCAAACTCTCCATGTGCAGCTCTAGCCTGGTTCACTCTCCCACTGACAGAGCCCAATGCAAAAAAATGCAACAGATACATGCAAAAAAGATTTTTTTGCTGTGCACAAAATTTTTTTCATTGTCCCTTTAAGATGGCCCCTGTGTCTCCAGCAGACTTTTATTTCTTCCTGACAGACAGTATCCCAGCTGATTTTCATAGCCAGATGTTCCATGGGGGCTTCTTCCCAGTTCTGGTGTGCTGGTCTGAGGATCCTGGCTTGGAGTTGAGACTCCATGCCTCCCAGGGGAATCCCTCACAGCTGAGATATCCCTCCAGAATTTCACTTGCCTTTGTGGGAGTGGGGCCAGCCCATTTGGAATCTCAACACTTCCTACCTGTCTCAAGGTGGCTTCTTCTGAAAATACTTAGTTATAAGAATTCTCTTCAGCTAGTCTTCAGTTGGTTATTCAGGTTGACTTCCCTATATTTTAGTTGTAATTCCAGATAGGTTCTAGGAGGAGATGAATGTAGCTTCCAGCTACTCTACCACAACATTGGATCTCTGTGCATCACTATTTATTTATTCATATCTTGATAAAGATTTCTTATAACATTTTTTTCAATTATAATTTACATTCAATACTGTTCTGTATTAGTGTCAGATATACAGGATACCAGTTAGACAATCATATACTTTATAGTAGGGGTCCTCAAACTACGGCCCGCCGAAAACATTTATCCGGCCCACCGGGTGTTTTTGCCGCTGCTGTGTGCATAGGAATTTGTTCGTAGGTTTTTTTTAAACTATAGTCCGGTCCTCCAATGGTCTGAGGGACAGTGAACTGGCCCCCTGTTTAAAAAGTTTGAGGACCCCTGCTTTATAGAGTAGTCTGCTTGATATTTCAAATATCCACCTGGCCCTATAAATAGTTATCACTATATTATTGACTATAGTCCCTATGCTGTAATTTACATTTCTGTGACTATTCTGTAGCTACCAATTTGTACTTCTTGATCCCTTAAACTTTTCATCCAGTTCCCCAAACACCTTACCCTTTGTCAACTATCAGTCTGTTGTTTATATCTATGAATCTGTTTAGATTTTATTTTTGTTCTTTAGATTCTACATATAAGTGAAATCATATGGTATTTACCTTTCTCTGATTGATTTCTTTTTAAAATTTCCCTTCATTGTTGAAAGCATTAGAGATATCCCCTTTGTTTGTTTGTTTTACCATTGACCCCCTCCACCCCGCAATCGCCCTTCCAAGGCCTTCAACACACTATTGTCTGTGTCCATGGGCTATGCATATTCATATTATAAGTTCCTCTGGTTAATCACTCCCCACCCACTCACCCACTCCTGCCTTCCCTCTGAAATTTGTCAGTCTGGTCCATGCTTCTATGTCTCTGGATCTATTTTGTTCATCAGTTTATTTTGTTCATTAGATTCCACATATGAGTGAGATCATGTGATACTTATCTTTCTCTGACTGGCTTATTTCACTTAGCATAATACTCTC
This sequence comes from Myotis brandtii, assembly GCF_000412655.1. Classification (NCBI taxonomy): domain Eukaryota; kingdom Metazoa; phylum Chordata; class Mammalia; order Chiroptera; family Vespertilionidae; genus Myotis; species Myotis brandtii. The sequence goes on along the minus strand of NW_005357451.1, from coordinate 1,300,467 downwards.
CAGGTCCATCTGTGCTGTTGCAAATGGTAAGAGTTCTTTCCTTTTTATAGCCACATAGTTTTCCATTGTGTAAATATACCACAGCCTTTATATTCACTCATCTACTGATGGGCACGTTGACTGTTTCCAATTCTTAGCTATTGTAAATTGCGCTGCTATGAACATAGGGGTACATATATTCTTTCTGATTGGTGTTTTGGGTTTCTAAGGATATATTCCTAGAAGTGGGAGTACTGGGTCAAATGGGAGGTCCATTTTTAATTTTTTGAGGAAACTCCATACTGTTTTCCACAGTTGCTGCACCAATCTTCATTCCCACCAGCAGTGTAGTAGTGTTCCCTTTTCTCCACATCCTCACCAACACTTGCCATTTGTTGATTTGTTGATGATAGCCATTCGGACAGATGTGAGGTGATACATCATTGTAATTTTAATTTGCATCTCTAGGATAATTAGTGACTTTGAGCATTCTCATATATCTCTTGGCCTTCTATATGTCCACTTTAGAGAACTGTCTATTTAGGTCATTTGCCCATTTTTAAATTGGATTATTTGTCTTCTTTTTGTTAAGTTATGTGAGTTACTTATATATTTTGGAAATAAACCCCTTATCAGTTGTATCATAGGCAAATATGTTCTCCCATGCAGTGGGCTCTCTTTCCATTTTATTGATGGTTTCTTTTACTATTTAAAGGCTTTTTATTTTGATACTAGTGGCCCAGTGCATGAAATTCATGCACGGAGGGAGGTGTCCCTCAGCCCAGCCTGCACCCTCTCCAATCTGGGACCACTTGGGGTATGTCCAACTGCCGGTTGGACATCCCTCTTGCAATCCGGGACTGGTGGCTCCTAACTGCTCACCTGCCTGACCACTTGATTTCCCCTCACCACTCTGCCTGCCAGCCTGCTTGCCCCCAACTGCCCGCCCCACTGGCCTGATCACCCCCAATGCCCCCCTCACTGGCCTGGTCACCCACAACTGCTGTCCCATCCTGGCCTGATCACCCACAACTGCCCTCCCCTCTTTGCCCCTAACCACCTCCACCTTGGCCCTGCCACCATGGCTTTGTCCAGAAGAGCATACAGAAGGTCTCCTGGAAGGTCTCCCAGTCTAATTAGCATATTATCCTTTTATTAGTATAGATAGAGGCCTGGTGCACAGGTGGGGGCCGGCTGGTTTGCCCTGAAAGGTGTCCCGGATCAGGGTGGGGGTTCCCTTTGGGGGTGGGGCAGCCTGGGTGAGGGGTCTGTGGTGCTTTGAAGGCCGGCCATGCCCCCACTGGGGTGGGGGTCACCACTGGGAATGGTACCAGCCTGGGCAAGGGGCTGGGGCAGTTTGCAGGCCAGCCATGCCCCCCTGGGGTGAGGGTCCCCGCTGGGGGGGCATGGCCAGCCTGGGTATGGGGCTGAGGGCTGTTTTCAGGCTGGCCATGCCCCCCAGTGGGGACCCTTACCCCATGGGGGCATGGCCAACCTGGGTAAGGGGCTGAGGTATGTTTTCAGGCTGGCCACATCCCCTTCAAGTTGGGGGTCCCTGCTGGGATGCCTGTCCAGCCTGGTAAGGGGCTGAGGGCCATTTTCAGGCTAGCCACACCCCCCAATGGGAACCCTCACCCCAATGGTGGCGTGGCCAGCCTGGGTGAAGGGCTGAGGGCAGTTTGCAGGCCTCTCCCTCGGTGGCCGGCCTGCGCGACCCAAGCCTCCCACACGCTCAGGCCGGCTCCGTGGCTGTTGCCCACAGGCCCCTCCTTTGACGGCCAACTAGGGCAGGCAGGAAGCTTGACTTCCTCCATTGCCAGGGGCGACCCAAGCTTCCTGCCCGCTCCAGCTGGCTCTATGGCCACCACCATCTTCGTCCCACTAATTTGCATATTCCCTCCTGATTGGCTGTGGGGAGTCAAGGAGGTATGATCAATTTACATATTTGTCTGTTATTAGTGTAGATAGTCTTATTTGTTTATTTTCTCCTTAGTTTCCCTTGCCCTAGGACTGTGATCAGCAAACTGCGGCTCACAAGCCACATGCGGCTCTTTGGCCCCTTGAGTGTGGCTCTTCCTAAGCCTTAGGAGTACCCTAATTAAGTTAATAACAATGTACCTACCTATATAGTTTAAGTTTAAAAAATTTGGCTCTCAAAAGAAATTTCAACCGTTGTACTGTTGATATTTGGCTCTGTTGACGAATGAGTTTGCCGACCACTGCCCTAGGAGATGTATCTACAAATATATTGTTACAAGTGATGTCTGAGATTTTGCTGTCTATGGTTTCTTCTAAGATTTTTATGGTTTTACAACTTATATTTAAATCTTTTATCAATTTTGAGTTTATTCTTGTGTATGGTGTAAGGTGGTGGTCTAGTTTCTTTCTTTTTTCTTTTTTTTTTTTTTTGCATGTATCTGTCCAGTATTCCCAATACCATTTACTGAAGGGCTGCCTTTACTTCATTGTATGCCTATGCCTTCATTGCTAAATATTAATTGAGCATAATGGCTTGGGTCAATTTCTGGGTTGTCTGTTCTGTTCTATTGATCTATATGCCTGCTTTTGTACCAGTACCAGGATATTTTGAGTACGGTGGCTATGTAGTATAACTTGATATCTGGTATTGTGGTTCCTCCAACTTTGTTCCTCTTTCTCAAGATTGCTGCAATTATTTGGGGTCTTTTTTTCATTCCATACATTTTTGTAGTGTTTGTTCTAGAACTGTGAAATATGCCTTTGGTATTTTAATAGGGATTGCATTGAATCCATAGACTGCTTTGGGTAGCATGAACATTTTTTTATTCTCTTTTTTTTTTCTTTAAAGTTGCTATAAACCCTGAGGGAACACAAGTTAGGTTGCTGCCTGCCTATGGTCACAACATTCTCATCAACTGATCAATATATAACTCTGTTTTATGTGTTTATGCTTAAGGAGACCTCATTTAATATACATTGTTGATTCATTAATATTGAACTCATGGTCAAAGCTGATATATCATGCGTGAATAAAACTCTAACACATGTATTTTCTCCATAAGACACATCTCATCTTTCTTGCACTTAGGTACTACTTAGGTAGACCGCACTTCAGCATTGTGCTTGGAGACCATTTTAAACAGTGTAATCAATAAAAAGCTAAAAATGTAACGCTAAATAGAGTGAGATAAGGGTCCTGTTTACAGTATGAGCTGAAACACAAATGCTCAGCTGATAATGTATGCATCGGGTGACTCGAATTCATTTTTGCCACTCTGCATGTCTGCAAATGACCACAAACAAACAAACTCCACAAGTATTGATTCTGGGATTAAAAATAAATTGTAGCAAGTTGGAAAATTTGCAAATACAGAATCAGTGAATAATGACTATAGGCTTCAATGATAGAAGAAAAATGTCCATGAGTTGAAGAAACAGCTGAGGGTACTATTTAAAGGGCTCATTGAATCCTAGTTTAGATTGATGAGAAAAGGCACATATGTGAGCCTATCCTAATAAAGTTCTTAAATTATAATGATCAAGAGGGAAATTTAAAAACTTTCTGGAAAAGAACATTATCCATTGCGGGAATCTAACTTGCCTTGGCCTTCTCACCTGCTACCCAATAAGCTGGAACATTGCTGCTGAAATTGTAGTGCACCACTGGCAACAGTTTTATCACTGGGAGCTTCTCAGAAATGCAAAATCTCAGGCCCCACTCAAGTCCTACTGGATTAGAATCTGCATTTTATTTTATTTATTTATTTTTTATACTTCATGTCTTTTTTAAATTTTATTTTATTGTTTAAAGTATTACAAGTAGTAGTACATATGTCTCATTTTTTCCCCATTGACCTTCCCCCCACCTTCCCTACCCCCTGACACATGCCCTCACCCCAGCCCCCCAGTGTCTTGAGTCCATTGGTTATGCTTATATGCATGCATACAAGTCCTTTGGTTGATCTCTTAC
>NW_005357451.1:1294335-1294934 GCF_000412655.1 Myotis brandtii | reverse complement strand
ATGTACAATATCATGTCATCTGGGAATAAGGACAGTTTTACTTCTTCTTTTCCAATTTGGATGCTTTTTATTTCTTCTTGTCTGATTGCAATGGCCAGTACTTCCAGTACTATGTCAAAAAGGAGTGGTGATAGTGGGCATTTCTGTCTCGTTCCTGTTCTTAGGGAAATTGGTTTTAGTTTTTGCCCATTGAGTATGGTGTTGGCTTTGGGTTTGCCATATATGGCTTTTATTCTGTTGAGGTATGATCCTTCTATACCCACCTTGCTGAGAGTTTTTAACAAGAAATGGTGCTGGATTTTGTCGATTGGTGTTTCTGTTTCCTTGGGATATATTCCTAGAACTCAGATCACTGGGTCAAATGGGAGTTCCATTTGTAAATTTTTGAGGAAACTCCATACCGTTTTCCACAATGGCTGCACCAGTCTGCATTCCTACGAGCAGTGAAGGAGGATTCCTTTTTCTCCGCATCTTCTCCAGCACTTTTCATTTGTTGATTTCTTGATGATAGCCATTCTGACAGGTGTGACATGGTACCTCATTGTCGTTTTGATTTGCATCTCTCAGGTGATTAGTGACTTTGAGCATGTTTTCATATG
>NW_005357451.1:1283122-1293114 GCF_000412655.1 Myotis brandtii | reverse complement strand
TTTAGGATTGAAGTTTCTTTGCTAATTTTTTGTCTAAAGGATTTATCCAGTGATGTTAATGGGCTATTAAAGTCTCCTACTATGATTGTGTTGCTGTCAATCTCTTTCCTGATATCTTCCAGAATTTTTTTTAATATATTTGGGTGCTCCTGCATTGGGCACATAAATGTTTGCCAGAGCTATATCCTCTTGTTATATCAATTCCTTTTATAATTATGAAGTGACCTTCCTTCTCTCTTGTTATGATCTTCACTTTGAGGTCTATTTTGTCAGGTATAAGTATTGCTACCCCCACTTTTTTTCATTTCCATTTGCCTGATTGATATTTTTTTTCATCCGTTTCACCTTCAGTCTGTGTGAGTCCTTTGTTCTGAGGTGAGTCCCCTGTGGACAGCATGTATATGGGTCATGTTTTCTTATCCATTCAGTCACTCGATGTCTTTTGATTGGAGCATTTAATTCATTTACATTTAATCTCATTATCAATAGGTGCTTGTTTGTGGCTATTTCTGTACTTTATGCCTGTGTTCCTTCTTCCCTTTCTATTTCTTCTTTTTATAGTATTCCCTTTAGCATTTCTTGCAGTGCTGGCTTGGTAGTGATAAACTCCCTTAGCTTTTCTTTGTCTGCGAAGCTCCTGATTTCCCCTTCAATTTTGATTGATAGTCTTGCTGGATAGAGTATTCTTGGATTCAGTCCTTTGCTTTGCATCACTTTGTAAACTGCATTCCATTCCTTTCTACCTTGATGTGTTTCTGTGAGAAATCATTTGATAACCTGATGGGGGATCCTTTGTTACTAACTCTTTGTCTCTCTCTTGCAGCATTTAAGATTCTTTCTTTGTTGTTAATATTTGCAATTGTAATTATGATGTACCTTGGTGTGGGTCTTTTGGGATTCATCTTGCTTGGGACTCTCTGTACTTGTGTAACTTTTTTCTTCTCCATATCAGGGAAGTTTTCTGTCATTCTTTCTTCAAATAGATTCTCTAAATCTTGCTGCTCTTCTTGTCCTGGCAGCCCTATTATATGTATGCTACTTTGTTTCGAGTTGTTCCAAAACTCCCTTAGACTCTCCTCCTGTTTTTTAAATTTTTTTCTCCAGTTGCTGTTCAGATTGGGCTTATTTCTGTACCTTACCTTCTAACTCACTAATTTGGTTCTCTGCTTCTTCTAGTCTACTGTTGAAACTTTCCGTGGCATTTTTTATTGTATCTATATTACTTTTGATTTCTTCCTGATTTTTGCATAGGTTGTTGATTTTCTCATCCATCTGGTTATGAACTGTACGACCATTACTCTGAATTCTTTTTCTGTCATGTGGCATGCCTCGGTTTCACTTATTTCCTTTCTTGGTGATTTCTCTTTTTCTTTCCTCTGGGGATTTTGTTGTTGTCTCCCTATTCTAACTATCACCAGAAGGTTCAATTACCGAGTTGAGGTGGCCTGGGCCATGTGCAGTGGGAGCTTCTTGTCACCTAAGTGTCACTAAGACCTCTGACACCCAGACATGTGGCTGTCGTGGGTTTGTGGGAGCCCTGATCACCCAGGATCAGCATCACCGGTGCTCAGTGCGGCCTCGTGTGTACACCTAGAATCAGGGACCCTGCCTGCACCGTGCTGAAAAAGCAACCCCGCTGTTGTGTGCCAAAAATCAGAGTCCTCTAGTGTGCACCAGGAGTCAGTGTCCCCCTGTGCCAGCACTAAGAATCGAGTATTTGAGTCTCTGTCGCTTGGTGCAGCCTCATGCTGAGAATCAGGACCCTGTGTGCTTATGCGCCAAGTATTGGAGTCACTGGGTCTTACTGTGTGTGTATTCGGAATCAGGAATCCCATGTGTGGGCGATGAGAAACAGAGTCAATTCATTGGTGCTCAATGCTGCCTCTTGCATGGAGAATGAAGGTCACCCGTCTGCTTGGGGGACCAGGTTCCACAGCCACCCTGCGCTGTGGGTGACAAACTTCTGTGTGCTCTCACCCAGAATCAAAGTCAGATGGCACAGCTGCCCTGAGTAGGCCTGGGGTCTGATTGCAGGAGTGCGCACTGTGGGGAAACAAACTCCCTGTGTCTGTGTGCCCAGGCTCAAACCCAGCACAGCCTCCCTGTGTGGGCATGGGGTCTGTTCAGAGGAGTGTGAGCTGCAGGAAGCAAATTCCCCATTGTTGTGTACCCAGGCTCTAATTTAGCCTCCCTGTGTGGGCAGGAGGCCTGCCTACACGAAGAGGATCTATCAGTTCCTATGCTGCTACAGTGGTCGGGCAGGTAGGTGGATGAGCTCTGTGACTCACAGAAATCTGCAGCTGGGGTGCCTGGAGTCTTGGTGTCCCTGGGTCTGCAGCTGTGGTCATGGGTCTTTTACTCGAGTGGCTGTAGGGTCCTGGTTTGCATCTGAGACCAGATTGGGTGGTGGTGGGGTTAGGCTCCTAGTCTCAAGCAGCTCTGTTCTTCAAGATGGCATGGTTTCAGTGCCAGCGGTGTCCTCCCTGAAGTGTTTGTAGTGGCAGCAGGGTTTTGCCTTCCAAGAATGCCTGGTTTGGCATACCTGTAGAAGACACGCAGGATCTTACTATCCCCATGAACATTTTAATGATGTTGATTCTACCAGTCCATGAACATGGTATATTCTTACTCTTGTTTATATCTTCCTCTATCAATTTTTTCAACTTTCTGTAATTTTCTGAGTATAGGTCTTTTACCTCCTTGTTTAAGGTTATTCCTAAATATCTCAATATTTTTGTTCCAATGGTAAACGGGATTGTCTTTTGGTTTCTCTTTCTGTGAGTTTATTATTGGTGTATAAAAATGCCCTGGATTTCTGAGTGTTAATATAGTATCTGGCTACATTACCAGATTGATGTATTAAATCTCATAGTTTTTCTTATGGATATTTTGAAGTTTTTTGTGTACAATATCATGACATTTGTGAATAATGACAATTTTACTTCTGTCTTTCCAATTTGAATGGCTTTTATTGTTTCTTCTTGTCTGATAGCTATGGCTAGGACTCCCAGTACTATCTTGAATAAGAGTGGTGAAAGCGGACATACCTATCTTGTTCCTGTTCTTAGGGGAAAATGGGTTTAGCATTTGCCCATTGAGTATGATGTTGGCTGCAGGTTTGTCATATATAGCCTTTATTATGTTGAGATATGATCCCTCTACTTCCACTTTGCTGAGAGTTTTTATCAAAATAGGGTGTTGGATTTTGTCTAATGCTTTTTATGCATCAATTATAAGAGCATGTGATTTTTGTCTTCTAATCTGTTTATGTGATGTATCAGATTTATTTTTTATGAATATTGTACCAGACTTGCACTCCAGACTAAATCCCACTTGGTCATGGTGTATGATCTTTTTAATGTATTGCTGGATCAACTTGCTAATATTTTGTTGAGGATTTTAGCATCTTTGTTCATCAGGGATATTAGCCTGTAATTCTCTTGCTTTGTAGTGTCTTTATCTGGTTTTGGAATTAGGGTAATGCTGGCATCATAAAAAGAGCTTGGAAGTGTTCCTTCCTCTTGAATTTTTTTTAATAGTTTGAGGAGGATAGGTATTAGTTCTCCTTTGAAAGTTTCTTAAAACTCCCCTGTGAAGCCATCAGGACCAGGCCTTTTGTCTGCTGGGAATGTTTTTTTTATTACTGATTCAATATCTTCAGTTGCTATCATCCTATTCAGGTTTTCTTATTCTTCCTGATTGAGTTTTGGAAGATTGTATTTATCTATGAATATGCCCATTTTGTCCAGGTTGTCCAGTTTTTTGGAATATAGTCATTCATGGTATTTTTTATGATTCTTTATATTTCTGTGGGATCCGTTGTTACTTCACATTTTCCATTTCTGATTTTGTTTATTTGGGCCCTCTCTTTGTTTCTTGATGAGTCTGGCAAAAGGTTCATCAACTTATTTATCTTTTTAAAGAATGAGCTCTTGGTTTTATTGATCTTTTATATATTTCTTAGAATCTATGTCATTTATTTCTGCTCTAATCTTTATTATTTCCTTCCTTCTACTTACTCTGGGCTTTTCTTGTTATTCTCTTTCAAATTCTATAAGTTAGAGAATTAGATAGCCTATTATAAGTTTTTCTTGTTTTGAGGTAGGCCTGTAATGCTATGAACTTCCCTCTAAGGACTTCTTTCATTGTGTCCCATAGATTTGGGGTTGTCATGTGTTCATTTTTGTATTTTCAGAATATATTTTTTTATTTCTTCCTTGATATCTTTGGTAACCCATTCATTGTTGAATGCATGTGTTTGAATGTTTTTGAGTATTTTTATTGTAGTTGATTTTTAATTTTATGGCATTTTGATCTGAGAAGATGCTAGATATGATTTCAATCTTTTTGAACTTGTAGAGAGTTAGTTTGTGTCCTAAAATGTGATCTATCTTTGAAAATGTCCCATGTTCACTTGAGAAGAATGAATATTCTGTAGCTTTGGGGCAACATATTCTTAAATGTTAATTCATTACTTCTGATCTAGTATGTCATTTAGGATTGCTGTTTTCATGTTGATTTTTTGTCTGGACAATTTATCTAGTGATGTCAGTGGGGTGATAAACTCCCTAATATGATTGTATTTCTGTTGATCTCTTCCTTAAAATCCTCCAGAGGTTATTTTTATATTTGGATGTTCCTGTATTGGGCCCATATATGTTTACCAGAGTTATATCCTCTTGTTGTATCGATCACGTTAGTATTATGAAATGGCCTTCATTATCTCTCATTATGGTCTTCATTCTGAAGTCTATTTTGTTCAATATGAGTGTTCCCACTCTGTTTTTTTGTTTTGTTTTGTTTTTTTCATTTCAACTTTCCAGGAATATTTTTTTTCATCCCTTCACTCTCATTCTGTGTGAGTCTTTTGTTCTGAAGTGGGTCTCTTGTTGACAGAGTATATATGGGTCATGTTTTCTTATCTATTCAGCTACCCTATGTCTTTTGATTGGAGCATTTGAGTGATTTACATTTAGGGTTATTATTGACTAGAGGCCCAGTGCACAAATTCATGCACTGGTGGCATCCCTTGGCCTGGCCTGCAGGGATTGGGCCAAAACTGACTCTCTGACATCCCCTGAGGGGTCCTGGATTGCAAGAGGGCAGTTCTTGGGTGACACACCCCAGAATTGGGCTCCCTCCTCTCTGGTTCCAGGTGTGTCACCCAAGAACCACAGCTGCCAAGTCACCGCAGCTCAGCAGCTCCTGCATTGAGTGTCTGCCCCCTCGTGGTCAGTGACCAGTCATTCTGCCAGTCATTCCACCATTCGGTCAATTTGCATATTAGGGTTTTATTATATAGGATATGTTTCCTCTATTTCGACTTTGATGAGAGTTTTAATCATAAATGGGCACTGTATTTTGTCAAATGTTTTTCTTCATCTATTAATATGATATTATTTTTTTCCTTTTAAAATGATCTTTATTGTTGAAATTACATATGTTCCCTTTTTCCCCACATTGACCCCATCTAGGTTGTCCCCACCCTGCCCAGCATCATTATTTAGCCTAGGCTATGTTTACATTTAATCTCCATTCACATATTTTTATCTTTATTGTTGAAAGTATTACATATGTCCCCTTTCTTTCCCTATTGACCCCTTCTAGCCCTCCCCATCCTCTACCCCAAGCTTTCATCACATGCTTATCTGTGTCTATGAGTTATGTATATATGTATATAAGTTCTTTGGTTGATCTTTTCCCACCCACCCACCACCACCTTTCCTCTGAGATTCAACAATATCAGTTTTATCCTTCATTTTGTTTATGTGGTGTATCATATTTATTGATTTGTGGATATTTGTACTAACCTTGCATCTCAGTAATAAATCATACTAGATCTTGCAGTATGATCTTTTTAATGTATTGCTGGATTTGGTTTACTAATATTTTGTTAAGGATTTTAGCATCTATGTTCATCAGGAATATTGGCCTATAGTTTTCTTTTCTGTAGTGTCTCTATCTGGTTTTTGAATTTATCAATGAACATTTAGGTTGCTTCCATATCTTGGCTATTGTAAATAATGATGCAGTGAATAAATGGATGCATTTGTCTTTTCAAATTAGTGTTTTGGGCTTTTTCAGCTCTACTGGATCCTTCTTTGTCTCTTGTATTGGCCTTTGTTTTAAAGTTTATTTTATCTGGTATAATTGTTGCTACCCCAACTTTAAAAAAAAATGCCTTTTAATGAAATATATTTTTTCCTCCCTTTACAGTCTGTGTCTGTCTTTCAATCTGAAGTGAGTCTCTTGTTTACAGTACCTGTAAGGATCTTGTGTTTTTACAGCTGTCAGAGGGTGTGTTGGGCATGTGGCATTTAGCAAAAAAAAAATAATAATAAGAACAAATTTATGGACATGGACAACGGTATGGTGATTGCAGGGGGAATGGGTGAAGGGAGGTCAAGGACAGTATATGGGGGATAAATGGTGATAGAATGTTAAAGTCCCATTAACATTTTTTTAACCCTTACTCAAGGATATGTTTTTATGGATTTTTAGAAAAGGAGGAAGGGAGAGAGAGAAAGAGTAAGAGAGAGACAAACATCAATCAGTTGCTTCCCATATGTGCCCTGACCAGGTATTGAATGCATGACCTAACATTTCTTATAATACTGGTTTGTTGGTGATGAACTCATTAAGCTTTTTCTTTTCTGGGAAACTCTTTGTCTGACATTTGATTCTAAATTATAGCTTTGCTGGGCAAAATAATCTTGGTTGTAGGTCCTTGCTTTCTATCACTAAATATTTCATGCTAATCCCTTCGGGCCTGCAAAGTTTCTGTTGAGAAATCAGCTGGCAGTCTTATAGGAGTTCCCTTGTAGGTAACTTTTTCTCTTGCTGCTTTTAAGATTCTCTCTTTGTTTATAACCTTTGGCATTTTAATTATGATGTATCTTGTTATGGGCCTTTTGGTGTTTGGAAGCAAAATCTCTATGCTTCCTGGACTTTATGTCTATTTCCTTCACCAGGTAGGGGAAGTTTTCTGTCATTAGTACTTCAATATGTTTTCAGTATCTTGCTCCCTCTCTTCTCCTTCTGTTAGCCCTGTGATGTAAATGTTGGTACACTTGATGTTGTCCCAGAGGCCCCTTAACCTATCATCATTTTTTAAATTCTTTTTGCTGTACTGATTATGTGTTTTCTGCTACTTTATCTTGCAAATAGCTGATTCAAATATCTGCTTCATTTAGTCTACTGTTGATTCCCTCTAATGTATTATTCATTTCAGTTGCTATATTCTTCATTTCTGACTGGTTATTTTTATGGTTTCTATATTTTTTTATGCTGTGGATATCTCCATAAGGGCCTTGAACATCCTTATAACCATTGTTTTGGTCTCTGTATTGGGCAGATTGCTTGTCTCCATTTCATTTAGTTATTTTTCTGGAGATTTCTTCTGGTTTTTCATTTGGGGCATGCTTCTTTGTCTCCCATTTGGGCTGCCTCCATGTGTTTATTTGTATGTATTTTATGTAGAGCTGTTACATCTCCCAGTCTTGGTAGAGTGGCCTTATGTAGTAGGTATCCTATGGAGCACAGTTGTGCAGTCTTTCTGGTCACCTGAGTGGGCTGCTCCAGGTGTGTTCCTTGTGTAGGTTGTGTGTATTCTCCTGTTATAGTTGAGCCTTGATTGCTGTTTGGAGGTTTTGGCCCTCGGGCTTACTGGTTATAAAGTCTGGCCATAACCACAGTGGAGGACCTGCTGTGCAAGGGTGACTCTATGAAGCAGGATTTACTTTAGTGGGGCTCTAGTGCTTGCCAAGTCTTCCCTTTGAGTGTGCTATTTGTGGAGGTGGTTGGGTGGTGCTCTGGTGTGGTTTGAAGCTGGTAACTGGGTATGTTGGTTCTGGGTGCCTTTGCTAGGGGCAGGACAAGGTTTGTTGCTGCTTGTACCCTACCCAGAGCCTCTTGGAATGAGCTACAATGTGATCTTCAGATGGTTGCCTCTTCTGCTGGTCTTGGAGATACTTGGAAGTGGCTAAGGTGAAAACTAAGACTGGCTGCTACTAAAGCTATAATTGGAGCTTCTTAGCAAGTGGTATGGAGCATTGTGAAGCCATATGCTGCTTGTTTGGGATTGTAAACTTTTGAGAGATTTTAGGAAAGTCTATAACATGAACCAAGATAGGCTGTTTGCATGAAAAAGTCACTGGGCCCACAGATAAATTTGATGAGGCAGGATCTCAAGGAATCATCAGAATGTGAGGAACAGTGTTACTAGGTTGATGGAGACTAAGATATGGTGCCTGCCAACTGGTTCTTTGTGGAGAGAGCTAAGCAAAGGATAGTGTCTTCCGCCAGCCCTTCTGTATGAGTGAAAGTTGTCCTTCCAGCACTCGTCCTGAAGCCAGAGAGTTCAGTTATTCTCCATATATCTATGGTGTCTTTTGAGCTGTTGCGTGAATTCTGGAGCTCAGAGATAGTGAGTCCAAGTAAATCTATACACTGGCCCTTTAAGAGAAACGTAAGATCTGGGACTCCAGCAGCCCTCTGTCTCAGTAGCAATCTCCACTGGTTTTATAGCCAGAAGTTATGGGGACTTCTCTTCTTGGCACTGGAACTCTGGGCTGGGAAGCCTGGTGGGGAGACTGAGACACCTTGCTCCTCTGGGGAGGGGATCTCTAAAACTGAGATATCACTCCCAATGTTTATCTGCCACACGTGGTTGTTGGACCTGCCCATTCTGTGCTTCTGCCCCACCTTCCACTCTTGATGTAGCTTCTCCTGTATATCTGTAGTTATAGGACTTCTGTTCAGCTAGAATTCAGGTGGCTCTTAATGATGGTTGTTCTGTAGTTTAGTCATAATTTTGAAGTGATCATGGGAGGTTGGAAGTACAGCATTTACCTACTGTGCCATTTTGAATGAAAGTCTGCATCCACATTTCTAAATATATGCTTATATTGTTACTTTTTGATTAATCACTTTTAAATATTACCTTTTGACTTTCCCTTATACTAAATAAGAATTTAGTTCCCTTACACTTCCACCCTATCCTTTCCCCTCCTCCATAATCCTAGTATAGTTATATCACAAGTTGGGGAAAACCTGTATTCAGGGTTCACATTGGTATGATCATGTACATGTTATTCATAGTTGAGCCAATTAATTTACTGGGGTTACACTTTTCTTCTCTAATATTTTTTTTGTTTTTCAAGGTATTAATGATATATGCCTCATCTATACTTAGATTTTTTAAAATATATTTTTTATTGATTTCAGAGAGGAAGGGAGAGAAATAGAAACATCAATGATGACAGAGAATCATTAATTGGCTGCCTTCTGCATCTCCCCCCCCCCCCCCCCCGGGGATGGAGCCTGTCACCCAGACATGTGCTCTAACTGGGAATCAAACTGTGACCTACTGGTTCATAGGTCAACATTCAACTACTGAGCCACACCGGCTGGGCTACACTTAGATTTTATGTATTTACTAAGGGCCTGGTGCATGAAATTCGTGCACTCATGCTGAGGAGGGGGGTCCCTCAGCCCAGCCTGTGCCCTCTTGCAGTCCAGGAGCCCTTGGGGGATGTCTGACTGATGGCAGGGAGCAGGCCTAAGCTGGCAGTCAGACATGCCACTTGCAGTCCGGGACCCCTCACTCCTTACCGCCCGCCTGTTCGCTACTCCTTACCACTTGGCTCGCAGCTCCTTAGTGCTGCCTTGGAGGCAGGAGAGGCTCCCGCCAATGCTACTGCACTTGCCAGCTGTGAGCCCAGCTTCTGGCTGAGCAGACCTCCCCCTGGGGGAGTGCACTGACCACCAAAGGCAGCTCCTGCATTGAGCATCTGCTTCCTGGTGTTCAGTGCGAGTCATAGTGACCAGTCATTCCACCGTTTGGTCGATTTGCATATTAGCCTTTTATTATATACTAGAGGCCCGGTGCACAAAAATGTTCACTCGGGGGGTGGGGGGAGGGGGGTCCCCCAGCCCGGCCTGTGCCCTCTCACAGTCTGGGACCCCTCGGGAGATAACGACCTGCTGGTTTA